>NW_027596590.1:0-214239 GCF_964194155.1 Cetorhinus maximus
GAGTGAGATCACGGGGAGGTTAAAGAGACAGAGAGTGAGATCACGCGAGGGTTAAAGGGACAGAGAGTGAGATCACGGGGAAGTTAAAGGGAAAGAGTGTGAGATCACGGGGAGGTTAAAGGGACTGAGAGTGAGATCACTGGGAGGTTAAAGGGAGTGAAAGTGAGATCACGGGGATGTTAAAGTGGCTGAGAGTGAGATCACGGGGAGGTTAAAAGGGGAGAGAGAGAGCTCATGGGGAGTTAAAAGGGACAGAGAGTGAGATCACGGGGACGTTAAAGGGACAGAGAGTGAGATCACGGGGACGTTAAAGGGACAGAGAGTGAGATCACGGGGAGGTTAAAGGGGCAGAGAGTCAGATCACGGGGAGGTTATAGGGACAGGGAGTGAGATCAAGGGAGGGTTAAAGGGACACTGTGTGAGATCAAGGGGAGGTTAAAGGGACAGAGATTGAGATCACTGGGTGGATAAAGGGACAGAGATTGAGATCAAGGGGAGGTTAAAGGGACAGAGAGTGAGATCACGGTGAGGTAAAAGGTACAGAGATTGAGTTCACGGGGCGGTTAAAGGGACAGAGAGTGAGATCACTCGGAGGTTAAAGGGACAGAGAGTGAGATCATGGGGCGGCTAAAAGGAAAGAGAGTGAGAACATTGGGAGGTTGAAGGGACAGAGAGTGAGATCACGGGGAAGTTAAATGGACAGAGAGTGAGAACATGTGCAGTTTAAAGGGAAAGACAGAGATCACGGGGAGGTTAAAGGGACAGAGAGTGAGATCACAGGGAGTTTAAAGGGACAGAGAGAGTTTACGGGGAGGTTAAAGCGACAGAGAGAGATCACGAGGAGGTTAAAGGGACAGAGAGTGAGATCACAGGGAGGTTAAAGGGACAGAGATTGAGATCACGTGCAGCTTAAAGGGACAGAGAGTGAGATCACGGGGAGGTTAAAGGGACAGAGACTGAGATCACGTGCAGCTTAAAGGGACAGAGAGTGAGATCACGGGGAGGTTAAAGGGCCAGAGAGTTAGATGACGGTGAGGTTAAAAGGACAGAGACAAGATCACGGGGAGGTTAAGGGACAGAGAGAGATTACGGGGAGGTTAAACGTACACAGAGTGAGATCACGGGGAGGTTAATGGGACAGTGAGTGAGATCACGGGGAGTTAAAAAGGATAGAGAGTGAGATTACGGGGAGGTTACAGGAACAGAGTCTGAGATCACGGGGAGGTTAAAGGGACAGAGAGTGAGATCACAGGGATGTTAAAGGGACAGAGAGTGAGATCACGGGGAGGTTAAAGGGACAGAGAGTGAGATGACAGGGATGTTAAAGGGACAGAAAGTGAGATCACGGGGAGGTTAAAGGGGCAGAGAGTGAGTTCACGGGGACGTTAAAGTGACAGAGAGTGAGATCACGGGGAGGTTAAAGGGACTGAGAGTGAGATCACTGGGAGGTTAAAGGGACTGAAAGTGAGATCACTGGGATGTTAAAGTGGCAGAGAGTGAGATCACGGGGAGGTTAAAGGGGGAGAGAGAGAGATCACGGGGAGTTAAAAGGGACAGAGAGTGAGATCATGGGGACGTTAAAGGGACAGAGAATGAGATCACGGGGAGGTTAAATGGACAGAGAGTAAGATCACGGGGATGTTAAAGGAACTGAGAGTGAGATCACGGGGAGGTTAAAGGGGCAGAGAGTCAGATCACGGGGAGGTTATAGGGACAGAGAGTGAGATCACGGGAGGGTTAAAGGGACAGAGAGTGAGATCACGGGAAGATAAAGGGACAGAGTGTGAGATCATGGGGAGGTTAAAGGGACAGAGATTGAGATCACTGGGAGGATAAAGGGACAGAGATTGAGATCAAGGGGAGGTTAAAGGGACAGAGAGTGAGATCACGGGGAATTTAAAGGGACAGAGAGTGAGATCACGGGGAGGCTAAAAGGACAGAGAATGAGTTCACGGGCAGCTTAATGGGACAGAGAATGAGCGCACGGGGAAGTTAAAGGAACAGAGAGTGAGATCACGGGGAGGTTAAAGGTACAGAGTATGAGTTCACGGGGCGGTTAAAGGGACAGATAGTGAGATCACTGGGAGGTTAAAGGGACAGAGAGTGAGATCATGGGGAGGCTAAAAGGAAAGAGAGTGAGAACACTGGGAGGTTGAAGGGACAGAGAGTGAGATCACAGGGAGGTTAAAGTTACAGAGAAAGAGATCACGGGGAGTTTAAAGGGACAGAGAATGAGATCATGGGGAGGTTAAATGGACAGAGAGTGAGAACATGTGGAGTTTAAAGGGAAAGACAGAGATCACGGGGAGGTTAAAGGGACAGAGAGTGAGATCACAGGGAGTTTAAAGGGACAGAGAGAGTTTACGGGGAGGTTAAAGTGACAGAGAGAGATCACGAGGAGGTTAAAGGGACAGAGAGTGAGATCACGGGGAGGTTAAAGGGACAGAGAGTGAGATCAAGGGGAGGTTAAAGGGACAGAGAGTGAGATCACGAGGAGGTTAAAGGGACAGAGAGTGAGATCATGGGGAGGTTAAAGGGACAGAGATTTAGATCTCAGGGAGGTTAACGGGTAAGTTAGTGAGAACACGGGGAGGTTAAAGGGACAGAGAGTCAGATCACGGGGAGGTTAAAGGGACAGAGAGTGTGTTCACAGGGAGGTTAAAGGGTCTGAAAGTGAGATCACAGGGATGATAAAGTGGCTGAGATTGAGATCACGGGGAGGTTAAAGGGGGAGAGAGAGAGATCACGGGGAGTTAAATGGGACAGAGAGTGAGATCACGGGGACGTTAAAGGGACAGAGAGTGAGATCACGGGGAGGTTAAAGAGACAGGGAGTGAGATCACGCGAGGGTTAAAGGGACAGAGAGTGAGATCACGGGGAAGTTAAAGGGAAAGATTGTGAGATCACGGGGAGGTTAAAGGGACTGAGAGTGAGATCACTGGGAGGTTAAAGGGACTGAAAGTGAGATCACGGGGATGTTAAAGTGGCTGAGGGTGAGATCACGGGGAGGTTAAAAGGGGAGAGAGAGAGCTCATGGGGAGTTAAAAGGGACAGAGAGTGAGATCACGGGGACGTTAAAGGGACAGAGAGTGAGATCACGGGGACGTTAAAGGGACAGAGAGTGAGATCACGGGGAGGTTAAAGGGGCAGAGAGTCAGATCACGGGGAGGTTATAGGGACAGAGAGTGAGATCAAGGGAGGGTTAAAGGGACACTGTGTGAGATCAAGGGGAGGTTAAAGGGACAGAGATTGAGATCACTGGGTGGATAAAGGGACAGAGATTGAGATCAAGGGGAGGTTAAAGGGACAGAGAGTGAGATCACGGGGAGGTTAAAGGGACAGAGATTGAGTTCACGGGGAGCTTAATGGGACAGAGAATGAGCGCACGGGGAAGTTAATGGGACAGAGAGTGAGATCACGGTGAGGTAAAAGGTACAGAGATTGAGTTCACGGGGCGGTTAAAGGGACAGAGAGTGAGATCACTCGGAGGTTAAAGGGACAGAGAGTGAGATCATGGGGCGGCTAAAAGGAAAGAGAGTGAGAACATTGGGAGGTTGAAGGGACAGAGAGTGAGATCACGGGGAAGTTAAATGGACAGAGAGTGAGAACATGTGCAGTTTAAAGGGAAAGACAGAGATCACGGGGAGGTTAAAGGGACAGAGAGTGAGATCACAGGGAGTTTAAAGGGACAGAGAGAGTTTACGGGGAGGTTAAAGCGACAGAGAGAGATCACGAGGAGGTTAAAGGGACAGAGAGTGAGATCACAGGGAGGTTAAAGGGACAGAGATTGAGATCACGTGCAGCTTAAAGGGACAGAGAGTGAGATCACGGGGAGGTTAAAGGGACAGAGAGTGAGATCACGTGCAGCTTAAAGGGACAGAGAGTGAGATCACGGGGAGGTTAAAGGGACAGATAGTGATATCACAGGGAAGTTAAAGGGACGGAGAGTGATATTACGGGGAGGTTAAAGGGACAGAGAATGAGATCATGGGGAGGCTAAAAGGAAAGAGAGTGAGATCACTGGGAAGTTAAAGGGACAGAGATTTAGATCACAGGGAGGTTAACGGGTCAGTGAGTGAAATCACGGGGAGGTGAAAGGGACAGAGAATGAGATCACGGTGAGGTTAAAGGGAAAGAGAGTGTGATCATGTGGAGGTTATAGGGACAGAGAGTCAGATCACGGGGAGGTTAAAGGGGCAGAGAGTGTGTTCACGGGGAGGTTAAAGCGACAGAGAGAGATCACGAGGAGGTTAAAGGGACAGAGAGTGAGATCACAGGGAGGTTAAAGGGACAGAGAGTGAGATCACGGGGAGGTTAAAGGGACAGTGAGTGAGATCAAAGGGAGGTTAAAGGGAGAGAGAGTGAGATCACGTGCAGCTTATAGGGACAGAGAGTGAGATCACGGGGAGGTTAAAGGGACAGAGAGTGAGATCACAGGGAAGTTAAAGGGACGGAGAGTGATATTACGGGGAGGTTAAAGGGACAGAGAGTGAGATCATGGGGAGGCTAAAAGGAAAGAGAGTGAAATCACTGGGAAGTTAAAGGGACAGAGATTTAGATCACAAGGAGGTTAACGGGTCAGTGAGTGAGATCACGGGGAGGTTAATGGGACAGAGAGTGTGTTCACGGGGAGGTGAAAGGGACAGAGAATGAGATCACGGGGAGGTTAAAGGGACAGGGAGTGAGATCATGGGGAGGTTAAAGGGACAGAGAGTGAGATTTTTGGGAAGTTACAGGGACAGAGAGTGAGATCACGGGGAGGTTAAAGGGGCAGAGAGTGATTCCACGGGGACGTTAAAGTGACAGAGAGTGAGATCACGGGGAGGTTAAAGGTGGAGAGAGAGAGATCACGGGGAGTTAAAAGGGACAGAGAGTGAGATCACGGGGAGGTTAAAGGGACAGAGAGTGAGATCACAGGGATGTTAAAGGGACAGAAAGTGAGATCACGGGGATGTTAAAGGGGCAGAGAGTGAGTCCACGGGGACGTTAAAATGACAGAGAGTGAGATCACGGGGAGTTTAAAGGGACTGAGAGTTAGATCACTGGGAGGTTAAAGGGTCTGAAAGTGAGATCACGGGGATGTTAAAGTGGCTGAGAGTGAGATCACGGGGAGGTTAAAGGGGGAGAGAGAGAGATCACGGGGAGTTAAATGGGACAGAGAGTGAGATCACGGGGACGTTAAAGGGACAGAGAGTGAGATCACGGGGAGGTTAAATGGACAGAGAGTAAGATCACGGGGATGTTAAAGGGACAGAGAGTGAGATCACGGGGAGGTTAAAGGAGCAGAGAGTCAGATCACGGGGAGGTTATAGGGACAGCGAGTGAGATCACGGGGAGGTTAAAGGGACAGAGAGTGAGATCACTGGGAGGTTAAAGGGACTGAAAGTGAGATCATGGGGAGGTTAAAGGGGGAGAGAGAGAGATCACGGGGAGTTAAAAGGGACAGGGAGTGAGATCACGGGGACGTTAAAGGGACAGAAAGTGAGATCACGGGGAGGTTAAATGGACAGAGAGTAAGATCACGGGGATGTTAAAGGTACAGCGAGTGAGATCACGGGGAGGTTAAAGGGGCAGAGAGTCAGATCACGGGGAGGTTATAGGGACAGAGAGTGAGATCACGGGAGGTTTAAAGGGACAGAGATTGAGTTCACGGGGCGGTTAAAGGGACAGAGAGTGAGATCAATGGGAGGTTAAAGGGACAGAGAGTGAGATCATGGGGAGGCTATAGGGACAGTGAGTGAGAGCACGGGGAGGCTAAAAGGAAAGAGAGTGAGATCACTGGGAGGTTGAAGGGATAGAGAGTGAGATCACGGGGAGGTTCAAGTAACAGAGAAAGAGATCACGGGGAGTTTAAAGGGACAGAGATTGAGATCACGGGGAGGTTAAAGGGACACAGATTGAGATCGGGGACAGTCAAAAGGACAAAAAGTGAGAACAGGGACTGTTAAAGGGACAGAGATTGCGATCACGGGTAGGTTAAAGGGACAGAGAGTGAGATCACGGGGAGGTTAAAGGGACAGAGAGTGAGATCACGGGGAGGTTAAAGTGACAGAGAGTGAGATCACGGGTAGGTTAAAGGGACAGAGAGTGAGTTAAGGGGAGGTTAAAGGACAAGACATTGAGAACATGGGGAGGTTAAAGAGACAGAGAGTGAGATCACGGGGCGGTTAAAGGGCCAGAGAGTTAGATGACGGTGAGGTTAAAAGAACAGAGACAAGATCACGGGGAGGTTAAAGGGACATAGAGAGATTACGGGGAGGTTAAACATAGACAGAGTGAGATCACGGGGAGGTTAATGGGACAGTGAGTGAGATAACGGGGAGTTTAAAAGGATAGAGAGTGAGATTACGGGGAGGTTACAGGAACAGAGTCTGAGATCACGGGGAGGTTATAGGGAAAGAGATTGAGATGACGGGGAGGTAAAAGGGACAGAGGGTGAGATGACAGGGATGTTAAAGGGACAGAAAGTGAGATCACGGGGAGGTTAAAGGGGCAGAGAGTGAGTTCACGGGGACGTTAAAGTGACAAAGAGTGAGATCACGGGGAGGTTAACGGGACTGAGAGTGAGATCACTGGGAGGTTAAAGGGGGAGAGAGAGAGATCACGGGGAGTTAAAAGGGACAGAGAGTGAGATCATGGGGACGTTAAAGGGACAGAGAGTGAGATCACGGGGAGGATAAATGGACAGAGAGTAAGATCACGGGGATGTTAAAGGGACAGAGAGTGAGATCACGGGGAGGTGAAAGGGGCAGAGAGTCAGATCACGGGGAGGTTATAGGGACAGAGAGTGAGATCACGGGAGGGTTAAAGGGACAGAGAGTGAGATCACGGGGAAGTTAAAGGGACAGAGTGTGAGATCAAGGGGAGGTTAAAGGGACAGAGATTGAGATCACTGGGAGGATAAAGGGACAGAGATTGAGATCAAGGGGAGGTTAAAGGGACAGAGAGTGAGATCACGGGGAATTTAAAGGGACAGAGAGTGAGATCACTGGGAGGCTAAAAGGACAGAGAATGAGTTCACGGGGAGCTTAATGGGACAGAGAATGAGCGCACGGGGAAGTTAAATGGACAGAGAGTGAGATCACGGGGAGGTTAAAGGTACAGAGATTGAGTTCACGGGGCGGTTAAAGGGACAGAGAGTGAGATCACTGGGAGGTTAAAGGGACAGAGAGTGAGATCATGGGGAGGCTAAAAGGAAAGAGAGTGAGAACACTGGGAGGTTGAAGGGACAGAGAGTGAGATCACAGGGAGGTTAAAGTTACAGAGAAAGAGATCACGGGGAGTTTAAAGGGACAGAGAATGAGATCACGGGGAGGTTAAATGGACAGAGAGTGAGAACATGTGGAGTTTAAAGGGAAAGACAGAGATCACGGGTAGGTTAAAGGGACAGAGAGTGAGATCACAGGGAGTTTAAAGGGACAGAGAGAGTTTACGGGGAGGTTAAAGCGACAGAGGGAGATCACGAGGAGGGTAAAGGGACAGAGAGTGAGATCAAAGGGAGGTTAAAGGGAGAGAGAGTGAGATCACGTGCAGCTTAAAGGGACAGAGAGTGAGATCACGGGGAGGTTAAAGGGACAGAGAGTGAGATCACAGGGAAGTTAAAGGGACGGAGAGTGATATTACGTGGAGGTTAAAGGGACAGAGAGTGAGATCATGGGGAGGTTAAAGGGACAGAGAGTCAGATCACGGGGAGGTTCAAGGGACAGAGAGTGTGTTCACGGGGAGGTGAAAGGGACAGAGAATGAGATCACGGTGAGGTTAAAGGGACAGAGAGTGAGATCATGGGGAGGTTATAGGGACAGAGAGTCAGATCACGGGGAGGTTAAAGGGGCAGAGAGTGTGTTCACAGGGAGGTTAAAGGGTCTGAAAGTGAGATCACAGGGATGATAAAGTGGCTGAGATTGAGATCACGGGGAGGTTAAAGGGGGAGAGAGAGAGATCACGGGGAGTTAAAAGGGACAGAGAGTGAGATCACGGGGACGTTAAAGGGACAGAGAGTGAGATCACGGGGAGGTTAAAGAGACAGAGAGTGAGATCACGCGAGGGTTAAAGGGACAGAGAGTGAGATCACGGGGAAGTTAAAGGGAAAGAGTGTGAGATCACGGGGAGGTTAAAGGGACTGAGAGCGAGATCACTGGGAGGTTAAAGGGACTGAAAGTGAGATCACGGGGATGTTAAAGTGGCTGAGAGTGAGATCACGGGGAGGTTAAAAGGGGAGAGAGAGAGCTCACGGGGAGTTAAAAGGGACAGAGAGTGATATCACGGGGAAGTTAAAGGGACAGAGTGTGAGATCAAGGGGTGGTTAAAGGGACAGAGATTGAGATCACTGGGAGGATAAAGGGACGGAGAATGAGATCAAGGGGAGGTTAAAGGGACAGAGAGTGAGATCACGGGGAGGTTAAAGGGACAGAGAGTGAGATCACGGGGAGGTTAAAGGGACAGAGATTGCGTTCACGGGGCGGTTAAAGGGACAGAGAGTGACATCAATGGGAGGTTAAAGGGACAGAGAGTGAGATCATGGGGAGGCTATAGGGACAGTGAGTGAGAGCACAGGGAGGCTAAAAGGAAAGAGAGTGAGATCACTGGGAGGTTGAAGGGATAGAGAGTGAGATCACGGGGAGGTTCAAGTAACAGAGAAAGAGATCATGGGGAGTTTAAAGGGACAGAGATTGAGATCACGGGGAGGTTAAAGGGACACAGATTGAGATCGGGGACAGTCAAAAGGACAAAAAGTGAGAACAGGGACTGTTAAAGGGACAGAGATTGCGATCACGCGTATGTTAAAGGGACAGAGAGTGAGATCACGGGGAGGTTAAAGGGACAGAGAGTGAGATCACGGGGAGGTTAAAGTGACAGAGAGTGAGATCACGGGTAGGTTAAAGGGACAGAGAGTGAGTTAAGGGGAGGTTAAAGGACAAGACATTGAGAACATGGGGAGGTTAAAGAGACAGAGAGTGAGATCACGGGGCGGTTAAAGGGCCAGAGAGTTAGATGACGGTGAGGTTAAAAGAACAGAGACAAGATCACGGGGAGGTTAAAGGGACGTAGAGAGATTACGGGGAGGTTAAACATAGACAGAGTGAGATCACGGGGAGGTTAATGGGACAGTGAGTGAGATAACGGGGAGTTTAAAAGGATAGAGAGTGAGATTACGGGGAGGTTACAGGAACAGAGTCTGAGACACGGGGAGGTTATAGGGAAAGAGATTGAGATGACGGGGAGGTAAAAGGGACAGAGAGTGAGATGACAGGGATGTTAAAGGGACAGAAAGTGAGATCACGGGGAGGTTAAAGGGGCAGAGAGTGAGTTCACGGGGACGTTAAAGTGACAGAGAGTGAGATCACGGGGAGGTTAAAGGGACTGAGAGTGAGATCACTGGGAGGTTAAAGGGACTGAAAGTGAGATCACGGGGATGTTAAAGTGGCTGAGAGTGAGATCACGGGGAGGTCAAAGGGGGAGAGAGAGAGATCACGGGGAGTTAAAAGGGACAGAGAGTGACATCATGGGGACGTTAAAGGGACAGAGAGTGAGATCACGGGGAGGATAAATGGACAGAGAGTAAGATCACGGGGATGTTAAAGGGACAGAGAGTGAGATCACGGGGAGGTTATAGGGGCAGAGAGTCAGATCACGGGGAGGTTATAGGGACAGAGAGTGAGATCACGGGAGGGTTAAAGGGACAGAGAGTGAGATCAAGGGGAGGTTAAAGGGACAGAGATTGAGATCACTGGGAGGATAAAGGGACAGAGATTGAGATCAAGGGGAGGTTAAAGGGACAGAGAGTGAGATCACGGGGAATTTAAAGGGACAGAGAGTGCGATCACGGGGAGGCTAAAAGGACAGAGAATGAGTTCACGGGGAGCTTAATGGGACAGAGAATGAGCGCACGGGGAAGTTAAAGGGACAGAGAGTGAGATCACGGGGAGGTTAAAGGTACAGAGATTGAGTTCACGGGGCGGTTAAAGGGACAGAGAGTGAGATCACTGGGAGGTTAAAGGGACAGAGAGTGAGATCATGGGGAGGCTAAAAGGAAAGAGAGTGAGAACACTGGGAGGTTGAAGGGACAGAGAGTGAGATCACAGGGAGGTTAAAGTTACAGAGAAAGAGATCACGGGGAGTTTAAAG
Source organism: Cetorhinus maximus (assembly GCF_964194155.1). Classification (NCBI taxonomy): domain Eukaryota; kingdom Metazoa; phylum Chordata; class Chondrichthyes; order Lamniformes; family Cetorhinidae; genus Cetorhinus; species Cetorhinus maximus. The sequence goes on from NW_027596590.1 coordinate 10,126, forward strand.
GGACAGAGAATGAGATCACGAGGAGGTTAAATGGACAGAGAGTGAGAACATGTGGAGTTTAAAGGGAAAGACAGAGATCACGGGGAGGTTAAAGGGACAGAGAGTGAGATCACAGGGAGTTTAAAGGGACAGAGAGAGTTTACGGGGAGGTTAAAGCGACAGAGAGAGATCACGAGGAGGTTAAAGGGACAGAGAGTGAGATCACAGGGAGGTTAAAGGGTCAGAGAGTGAGATCACGGGGAGGTTAAAGGGACAGTGAGTGAGATCAAAGGGAGGTTAAAGGGAGAGAGAGTGAGATCACGTGCAGCTTAAAGGGACAGAGAGTGAGATCACGGGGAGGTTAAAGGGACAGAGAGTGAGATCACAGGGAAGTTAAAGGGACGGAGAGTGATATTACGTTGAGGTTAAAGGGACAGAGAGTGAGATCATGGGGAGGTTAAAGGGACAGAGATTTAGATCACAGGGAGGTTAACGGGTAAGTTAGTGAGAACACGGGGAGGTTAAAGGGACAGAGAGTCAGATCACGGGGAGGTTCAAGGGACAGAGAGTGTGTTCACGGGAGGTGAAAGGGACAGAGAATGAGATCACGGTGAGGTTATAGGGACAGAGAGTCAGATCACGGGGAGGTTAAAGGGGCAGAGAGTGTGTTCACAGGGAGGTTAAAGGGTCTGAAAGTGAGATCACAGGGATGATAAAGTGGCTGAGATTGAGATCACGGGGAGGTTAAAGGGGGAGAGAGAGAGATCACGGGGAGTTAAAAGGGACAGAGAGTGAGATCACGGGGACGTTAAAGGGACAGAGAGTGAGATCACGGGGAGGTTAAAGAGACAGAGAGTGAGATCACGCGAGGGTTAAAGGGACAGAGAGTGAGATCACGGGGAAGTTAAAGGGAAAGAGTGTGAGATCATGGGGAGGTTAAAAGGACTGAGAGTGAGATCACTGGGAGGTTAAAGGGACTGAAAGTGAGATCACGGGGATGTTAAAGTGGCTGAGAGTGAGATCACGGGGAGGTTAAAAGGGGAGAGAGAGAGCTCACGGGGAGTTAAAAGGGACAGAGAGTGAGATCACGGGGACGTTAAAGGGACAGAGAGTGAGATCACGGGGAGGTTAAATGGACAGAGAGTAAGATCACGGGGATGTTAAAGGGACAGAGAGTGAGATCACGGGGAGGTTAAAGGGGCAGAGAGTCAGATCACGGGGAAGTTATAGGGACAGGGAATGAGATCACGGGAGGGTTAAAGGGACAAAGTGTGAGATCAAGGGGAGGTTAAAGTGACAGAGATTGAGATCACTGGGAGGATAAAGGGACAGAGATTGAGATCAAGGGGAGGTTAAAGGGACATAGAGTGAGATCACGGGGAGGTTAAAGGGACAGAGAATGAGTTCACGGGGAGTTTAATGGGACAGAGAATGAGCGCACGGGGAAGTTAAAGGGACAGAGAGTGAGATCACGGTGAGGTAAAAGGTACAGAGATTGAGTTCACGGGGCGGTTAAAGGGACAGAGAGTGAGATCACTGGAAGGTTAAAGGGACAGAGAGTGAGATCATGGGGCGGCTAAAAGGAAAGAGAGTGAGAACATTGGGAGGTTGAAGGGACAGAGAGTGAGATCACGGGGAGGTTAAATGGACAGAGAGTAAGATCACGGGGATGTTAAAGGGACAGCGAGTGAGATCACGGGGAGGTTAAAGGGGCAGAGAGTCAGATCACGGGGAGGTTATAGGGACAGAGAGTGAGATCACGGGAGGGTTAAAGGGACAAAGTGTGAGATCAAGGGGAGGTTAAAGTGACAGAGATTGAGATCACTGGGAGGATAAAGGTACAGAGATTGAGATCAAGGGGAGGTTAAAGGGACAGAGAGTGAGATCACGGGGAGGTTAAAGGGACAGAGAATGAGTTCACGGGGAGGTTAAAGGGACAGAAAGTGAGATCATGGGGCGGCTAAAAGGAAAGAGAGTGAGAACATTGGGAGGTTGAAGGGACAGAGAGTGAGATCACGGGGAGGTTAAATGGACAGAGAGTGAGAACATGTGGAGTTTAAAGGGAAAGACAGAGATCACGGGGAGGTTAAAGGGACAGAGAGTGAGATCACAGGGAGTTTAAAGGGACAGAGAGAGTTTACGGGGAGGTTAAAGCGACAGAGAGAGATCACGAGGAGGTTAAAGGGACAGAGAGTGAGATCACAGGGAGGTTAAAGGGACAGAGAGTGAGATCACGGGGAGGTTAAAGGGACAGTGAGTGAGATCAAAGGGAGGTTAAAGGGAGAGAGAGTGAGATCACGTGCAGCTTAAAGGGACCGAGAGTGAGATCACGGGGAGTTTAAAGGGACAGAGAGTGAGATCACAGGGAAGTTATAGGGACGGAGAGTGATATTACGGGGAGGTTAAAGGGACAGAGAATGAGATCATGTGGAGGCTAAAAGGAAAGAGAGTGAGATCACTGGGAAGTTAAAGGGACAGAGATTTAGATCAAGGGAGGTTAACGGGTCAGTGTGTGAGATCACGGGGAGGTTAAAGGGACAGAGAGTGTGTTCACGGATGGGGTGAAATGGACAGATAATGAGATCAGGGTGAGGTTAAAGGGACAGAGAGTGAGATCATGGGGAGGTTATAGGGACAGAGAGTCAGATCACGGGGAGGTTAAAGGGGCAGAGAGTGTGTTCACGGGGAGGTTAAAGCGACAGAGAGAGATCACGAGGAGGTTAAAGGGACAGAGAGTGAGATCACAGGGAGGTTAAAGGGACAGAGAGTGATATCACGGGGAGGTTAAAGGGACAGTGAGTGAGATCAAAGGGAGGTTAAAGGGAGAGAGAGTGAGATCACGTGCAGCTTATAGGGACAGAGAGTGAGATCACGGGGAGGTTAAAGGGACAGAGAGTGAGATCACAGGGAAGTTAAAGGGACGGAGAGTGATATTACGGGGATGTTAAAGGGACAGAGAGTGAGATCATGGGGAGGCTAAAAGGAAAGAGAGTGAGATCACTGGGAAGTTAAAGGGACAGAGATTTAGATCACAGGGAGGTTAACGGGTCAGTGAGTGAGATCACGGGGAGGTTAAAGGGAAAGAGAGTCAGATCACGGGGAGGTTAAAGGGACAGAGAGTGTGTTCACGGGGAGGTGAAAGGGACAGAGAATGAGATCACGGTGAGGTTAAAGGGACAGAGAGTGAGATCATGGGGAGGTTAAAGGGGCAGAGAGTGAGATCATGGGGAGGTTAAAGGGACAGAGAGTGAGATTTTTGGGAAGTTAAAGGGACAGAGAGTGAGATCACAAGGAGGTTAATGGGACAGAGAGTGAGATCACAGGAATGTTAAAGGGACAGAAAGTGAGATCACGGGGAGGTTAAAGGGGCAGAGAGTGATTCCACGGGGACTTTAAAGTGTCAGAGAGTGAGATCACGGGGAGGTTAAAGGGACTGAGAGTGAGATCACTGGGAGGTTAAAGGGACTGAAAGTGAGATCACGGGGATGTTAAAGTGGCTGAGAGTGAGATCACGGGGAGGTTAAAGGGGGAGAGAGAGAGATCACGGGGAGTTAAAAGGGACAGAGAGTGAGATCACGGGGAGGTTAAAGGTACAGAGAGTGAGATCACAGGGATGTTAAAGGGACAGAAAGTGAGATCACGGGGAGGTTAAAGGGGCAGAGAGTGAGTCCACGGGGACGTTAAAATGACAGAGAGTGAGATCACGGGGAGTTTAAAGGGACTGAGAGTGAGATCACTGGGAGGTTAAAGGGTCTGAAAGTGAGATCACGGGGATGTTAAAGTGGCTGAGAGTGAGATCACGGGGAGGTTAAAGGGGGAGAGAGAGAGATCACGGGGAGTTAAATGGGACTTAGAGTGAGATCACGGGGACGTTAAAGGGACAGAGAGTGAGATCACGTGGAGGTTAAATGGACAGAGAGTAAGATCACGGGGATGTTAAAGGGACAGAGAGTGAGATCACGGGGAGGTTAAAGGGGCAGAGAGTCAGATCACGGGGAGGTTATAGGGACAGAGAGTGAGATCACGGGAGGGTTAAAGGGACAGAGAGTGAGATCACGGGGAAGTTAAAGGGAAAGAGTGTGAGATCACGGGGAGGTTAAAGGGAATGAGAGTGAGATCACTGGGAGGTTAAAGGGACTGAAAGTGAGATCACGGGGATGTTAAAGTGGCTGAGAGTGAGATCATGGGGAGGTTAAAGGGGGAGAGAGAGAGATCACGGGGCGTTAAAAGGGACAGAGAGTGAGATCACGGGGAGGTTAAAGGGACAGAGAGTGAGATCACGGGGAGGTTAAATGGACAGAGAGTAAGATCACGCGGATGTTAAAGGGACAGCGAGTGAGATCACGGGGAGGTTAAAGGGGCAGAGAGTCAGATCACGGGGAGGTTATAGGGACAGAGAGTGAGATCACGGGAGGATTAAAGGGACAGAGAGTGAGATCACGGGGAAGTTAAAGGGACAGAGTGTGAGATCAAAGGGAGGTTAAAGGGACAGAGATTGAGATCACTGGGAGGATAAAGGGACGGAGATTGAGATCAAGGGGAGGTTAAAGGGACAGAGAGTGAGATCACGGGGAGGTTAAAGGGACAGAGATTGAGTTCACTGGGAGGTTAAAGGGACAGAGAGTGAGATCACTGGGAGGTTAAAGGGACAGAGGGTGAGATCATGGGGAGGCTATAGGGACAGTGAGTGAGAGCACGGGGAGGATAAAAGGAAAGAGAGTGAGATCACTGGGAGGTTGAAGGGATAGAGAGTGAGATCACGGGGAGGTTCAAGTTACAGAGAAAGAGATCACGGGGAGTTTAAAGGGACAGAGAATGATATCACGGGGTGGTAAAATGGACAGAGAGTGAGAACATGTGGAGTTTTAAGGGAAAGACAGAGATCACGGGGAGGTTAAAGGGACAGAGAGTGAGATCACAGGGAGTTTAAAGTGACAGAGAGAGTTTACGGGGAGGTTAAAGCGACAGAGAGAGATCACTAGGAGGTTAAGGGGCCAGAGAGTGAGCTCACAGGGAGGTTAAAGGGTCAGAGAGTGAGATCACAGGGAGGTTAAAGGGACAGGGAGTGAGATCATGGGGAGGTTAAAGGGACAGATTTGAGATTTTTGGGAAGTTAAAGGGACAGAGATTTAGGTTACGGGCATTTACAGCGACAGAGATTGAGATCACGGGGAGGTTAAAGGGACAGAGAGTGAGATCACGGGGAGGTTAAATGGACAGAGAATGAGATCATGGTGAGGTTAAAGGGACAGAGAGTGAGATCATGGGGAGGCTAAAGGGACAGAGAGTGAGATCACTGGGAAGTTAAAGGGACAGAGATTTAGATCACGGGATGGTTAACGGGACAGAGAATGAGATCACGGACAAGTTAAAGGGACAGCGAGAGATTACGGAGAGGTTAAAGGGACAGAGAGTGAGATCACGGGGAGGTTAATGGGACAGAGAGTGGGATCACGGGGAGGTTAAAGGGACAGAGAGTGAGATCACAGGGAGGTTAAATGGAGAGAGAGAAAGATCACGTGCAGTTTAAAGGGACAGAGAGTGAGATCACGGGGAGGTTAAAGGGACAGAAAGTGAGATCACGGGCAGGTTAAAGGGACAGAGAATGAGATTATGTGGAGGTTAAAGGGACAGAGAGTGAGATCACAGGTTGGTTAAAGGGACAGAAAGTGAGATCACTGGGTGGCTAAAGGGACAGTGAGTGAGATCACAGGGAGGTTAAAGGGACAGAAAGTGAGATCACGGGCAGGTTAAAGGGACAATGAGTGAGATTATGGGGAGGTTAAAGGGACAGAGAGTGAGATCACAGGGAGGTTAAAGGGACAGAAAGTGAGATCACGGGCAGGTTAAAGGGACAATGAGTGAGATTATGGGGAGGTTAAAGGGACAGAGAGTGAAATCACGGGGAGGTTAAAGGGACAGAGATTGAGATCACGGGGAGGTTAAAGTGAAGAGTGATATCACTGGGACGTTAAAGGGAAAGATATTGAGATCACGCGGAGGTTAATGGGACAGAGAGTGAGATCAGAGGTAGGTTAAAGACACAGAGAGTGAGAACACAGGGAGTTTAAAGGGAAAGAGAGTGATCAGTGGGAGAATAAATGGACAGAGAGTTAGATCACGTGGACGTTAAAGGGACAGAAGTGAGATCACGGGGAGGTTAATGGGTCAGAGACTGAGATCACGGGGAGGTTAAAGGATCAGAGAGTGAGATCACAGGGAGGTTAAATGGACAGAGAGTGAGATCACGGGGATGTTAAAGGGTCAGAGAGTGAGATTACGGGGAGGTTAAAGGGAAAGAGAGTGAGATCACGGGGAGGCTAAAGGGACAGAGAGCGAGATCATGGGGAGGCTAAAGGGACAGAGATTTAGATCACGGGGAGGTTAACGGGACAGAGAGTGAGATCACGGGCAAGTTAAAGGGACAGAGAGAGATTACGGGGAGGTTAAAGCGACAGATAGTGGGATCACGGGGAAGTTAATGGGACAGAGAGTGAGATCACGGGGAGGTTAAAGGGACAGAGGGTGATATCACAGGGAGGTTAAAGGGACGGAGAATGAGATCACGGGGAGGTTAAAGCGACAGAGAGTGAGATCACTGGGAGGTTAAAGGGATAGAGAGTGATATCACGGGGAGGTTAAAGGGACAGAGAATGAGATCGCGGGGAGTTTAAAGGGATAGAGAGTGCAATCACGGGGAGGTTAAAGGGACAGAGAGTGAGATCACAGGGATGTTAAAGGGATAGAAAGTGAGATCACGGGGAGGTTAAAGGGGCAGAGAGTGAGTTCACGGGGACGTTAAAGTGACAGAGAGTGAGATCACGGGGAGGTTAAAGGGACTGAGAGTGAGATCACTGGGAGGTTAAAGGGACTGAAAGTGAGATCACGGGGATGTTAAAGTGGCTGAGAGTGAGATCATGGGGAGGTTAAAGGGGGAGAGAGAGAGATCACGGGGAGTTAAAAGGGACAGAGAGTGAGATCATGGGGACGTTAAAGGGACAGAGAGTGAGATCACGAAGAGGTTAAATTGACAGAGAGTAAGAACACCGGGATGTTAAAGGGACAGAGAGTGAGATCACGGGGAGGTTATAGGGGCAGAGAGTCAGATCACGGGGAGGTTATAGGGGCAGAGAATGAGATCTCGGGTATGTTAAAGGGACAGAGAGTGAGATCACAGGGAGTTTAAAGGGACAGAGAGAGTTTACGGGGAGGTTAAAGCGACAGAGAGAGATCACGAGGAGGTTTAGGGGCCAGAGAGTGAGATCACAGGGAGGTTAAAGGGTCAGTGAGTAAGATCAAAGGGAGGTTAAAGGGAGAGTGAGTGAGATCACGTGCAGCTTAAAGGGACAGAGAGTGAGATCACGGGGAGGTTAAAGGGACAGAGAGTGAGATCACAGGGAAGTTAAAGGGACGGAGAGAGTTATTACGGGGAGGTTAAAGGGACAGAGAGTGAGATCACGGGGAGGCTAGAAGGGAAGAGAGTGAGATCACTGGGAAGTTAATGGGACAGAGATTTAGATCACAGGGAGGTTAACGGGTCAGAGAGTGAGATCACGGGGAGGTTAAAGGGACAGAGAGTCAGATCACGGGGAGGTTAAAGGGACAGAGAGTGTGTTCAAGGGGAGGTGAAAGGGACAGAGAATGAGATCACGAGGAGGTTAAAGGGACAGAGAGTGAGATCACTGGGAAGTTAAAGGGACAGAGATTTAGATCACGGGAAGGTTAACGGGACAGAGAGTGAGATCACGGACAAGTTAAAGGGACAGCGAGAGATTACGGAGAGGTTAAAGGGACAGAGAGTGAGATCACGGGGAGGTTAATGGGACAGAGAGTGGGATCACGGGGAGGTTAAAGGGACAGAGAGTGAGATCACAGGGAGGTTAAATGGAGAGAGAGAAAGATCACGTGCAGTTTAAAGGGACAGAGAGTGAGATCACGGGGAGGTTAAAGGGACAGAAAGTGAGATCACGGGCAGGTTAAAGGGACAGAGAGTGAGATTATGTGGAGGTTAAAGGGACAGAGAGTGAGATCACAGGGAGGTTAAAGGGACAGAAAGTGAGATCACTGGGTGGCTAAAGGGACAGTGAGTGAGATCACAGGGAGGTTAAAGGGACAGAAAGTGAGATCACGGGCAGGTTAAAGGGACAAAGAGTGAGATTATGGGGAGGTTAAAGGGACAGAGAGTGAGATCATGGGGAGGTTAAAGGGACAGAGAGTGAAATCACGGGGAGGTTAAAGGGACAGAGATTGAGATCACGGGGAGGTTAAAGTGAAGAGTGAGATCACTGGGACGTTAAAGGGAAAGATATTGAGATCACGCGGAGGTTAATGGGACAGAGAGTGAGATCAGAGGTAGGTTAAAGACACAGAGAGTGAGAACACGGGGAGTTTAAAGGGAAAGAGAGTGATCAGTGGAAGAATAAATGGACAGAGAGTTAGATCACGTGGACGTTAAAGGGACAGAAGTGAGATTACGGGGAGGATAATGGGTCAGAGACTGAGATCACGGGGAGGTTAAAGGGGCAGAGAGTGAGATCACAGGGAGGTTAAATGGACAGAGAGTGAGATCATTGTGCGGATAAAGGGACAGGGAGCGAGATCACAGGGAGGCTAAATGGATAGCGAGTGAGATCACTGGGAAGTTAAAGGGACAGAGATTTAGATCACACGGAGGTTAACGGGACAGAGAGTGAGATCACGGGGAGGTTAAAGGGACAGAGAGAGATTACGGGAAGGTTAAAGGGACAGGGAGTGAGATCACGGGCAGGTTAAATGGACAGAGAGTGAGATCACTGTGCGGCTAAAGGCACAGGGAGTGAGAGCACAGGGAGGCTAATTGGAAAGAGAGTGAGATCAGTGGGAAGTTAAAGCGACAGAGATTTAGATCACTGGGAGGTTAACGGGCCAGAGAGTGAGATCACAGGGAGGTAAAAGGGACAGAGAGTGAAATCACGGGGAGGTTAAAGGGACGGAGAATGAGATCACGGGGAGGTTAAAGCGACAGAGAGTGAGATCACGGGGAGGTTAAATGGACAGAGAGTGAGAACATGTGGAGTTTAAAGGGAAAGACAGAGATCACGGGGAGGTTAAAGGGACAGAGAGTGAGATCACAGGGAGTTTAAAGGGACAGAGAGAGTTTACGGGGAGGTTAAAGGGACAGAGAGTGAGATCACAGGGAGGTTAAAGGGACAGAGAGTGAGATCACGGGGAGGTTAAAGGGACAGTGAGTGAGATCAAAGGGAGGTTAAAGGGAGAGAGAGTGAGATCACGTGCAGCTTAAAGGGACAGAGAGTGAGATCACGGGGAGGTTAAAGGGACAGAGAGTGAGATCACAGGGAAGTTAAAGGGACGGAGAGTGATATTACGGGGAGGTTAAAGGGACAGTGAGTGAGATCATGGGGAGGCTAAAAGGAAAGAGAGAGAGATCACTTAGAAGTTAAAGGGACAGAGATTTAGATCACAGGGAGGTTAACGGGTCAGTGAGTGAGATCACGGGGAGGTTAAAGGGACAGAGAATGAGATCACGGTGAGGTTAAAGGGACAGAGAGTGAGATCATGGGGAGGTTATAGGGACAGAGAGTCAGATCACGGGGAGGTTAAAGGGGCAGAGAGTGTGTTCACGGGGAGGTGAAAGGGACAGAGAGTGAGATCACGGGGCGGTTAAAGGGCCAGAGAGTTAGATGACGGTGAGGTTAAAAGGACAGAGACAAGATCACGGGGAGGTTAAAGGGACAGAGAGAGATTACGGTGAGGTTAAACGTACACAGAGTGAGATCACGGGGAGGTTAATGGGACAGTGAGTGAGATCACGGGGAGTTTAAAAGGATAGAGAGTGAGATTACGGGGAGGTTACAGGAACAGAGTCTGAGATCACGGGGAGGTTATAGGGAAAGAGATTGAGATGACGGGGAGGTAAAAGGGACAGAGAGTGAGATATCAGGGATGTTAAAGGGACAGAGAGTGAGATCACGGGGAGGTTAAAGGGACAGAGAGTGAGATGACAGGGATGTTAAAGGGACAGAAAGTGAGATCACGGGGAGGTTAAAGGGGCAGAGAGTGAGTTCACGGGGACGTTAAAGTGACAGAGAGTGAGATCACGGGGAGGTTAAAGGGTCTGAGAGTGAGATCACTGGGAGGTTAAAGGGACTGAAAGTGAGATCACGGGGATGTTAAAGTGGCTCAGAGTGAGATCACGGGGAGGTTAAAGGGGGAGAGAGAGAGATCACGGGGAGTTAAAAGGGACAGAGAGTGAGATCATGGGGAGGTTAAAGTTACAGAGATTGAGTTCACGGGACGGTTAAAGGGACAGAGAGTGAGATCACTGGGAGGTTAAAGGGACAGAGAGTGAGATCATGGGGAGGCTAAAAGGAAAGAGAGTGAGAACACTGGGATGTTGATGGGACAGAGAGTGAGATCACAGGGAGGTTAAAGTTACAGAGAAAGAGATCACGGAGAGTTTAAAGGGACAGAGAATGAGATCACGGGGAGGTTAAATGGACAGAGAGTGAGAACATGTGGAGTTTAAAGGGAAAGACAGAGATCACGGGGAGGTTAAAGTGACAGAGAGTGAGATCACAGGGAGTTTAAAGGGACAGAGAGAGTTTACGGGGAGATTAAGGCGACAGAGAGAGATCACGAGGAGGTTAAAGGGACAGAGAGTGAGATCACAGGGAGGTTAAAGGGACAGAGAGTGAGATCACGGGGAGGTTAAAGGGACAGAAAGTGAGATCACGGGGAGGTTAAAGGAACAGAGAGTGAGATGACGGACATGTTAAAGTGACAGAGATTGAGATCGCGGGTAGTTGAAAATGACAGAGACTGAGATCATGGGGAGGTTAAAGGGACAGGGAGAGAGATCACGGGGAGGTTAAACGCACGCAGAGTGAGATCACGGGGAGTTAAAGGGACAGAGAGTGAGATCACGGGAGAGTAAAAGGAATAGAGAGTGAGATCACGGGGAGGTTTAAAGGACAGAGAGTGAGATCACGTGGAGGTTAAAGGGATAGAGAGTGAGATTACGGGGAGTTTAAAGGGACAGAGAGTGAGATCACGGGAGTGTAAAAGGAACAGAGAGTGAGATCACGGTTAGGTAAAAGGGACTGAGAGTGAGATCACGGGGAGGTTAAAGGGACAGTGAGTGAGATGACGGGGAAGTAAAAGGGACAGAGAGTGAGATCACAGGGATGTTAAAGGGACAGAGAGTGAGATCACGGGGAGGTTAAAGGGACAGAGAGTGAGATGACAGGGATGTTAAAGGGACAGAAAGTGAGATCACAGGGAGGTTAAAGGGGCAGAGAGTGACTTCACGGGGACGTTAAAGTGACAGAGAGTGAGATCACGGGGAGGTTAAAGGGACTGAGAGTGAGATCACTAGGAGGTTAAAGGGGGAGAGAGAGAGATCACGGGGAGTTAAAAGGGACAGAGAGTGAGATCATGGGGAGGTTAAAGTTACAGAGATTGAGTTCACGGGGCGGTTAAAGGGACAGAGAGTGAGATCACTGGGAGGTTAAAGTTACAGAGAAAGAGATCACGGGGAGTTTAAAGGGACAGAGAATGAGATCACGGGGAGGTTAAATGGACAGAGAGTGAGAACATGTGGAGTTTAAAGGGAAAGACAGAGATCACGGGGAGGTTAAAGGGACAGAGAGTGAGATCACAGGGAGTTCAAAGGGACAGAGAGTGAGATCACAGGGAGTTTAAAGGGACAGAGAGAGTTTACGGGGAGGTTAAAGGGACAGAGAGTGAGATCACAGGGAGGTTAAAGGGACAGAGAGTGAGATCACGGGGAGGTTAAAGAGACAGAGAGTGAGATCACAGGGAGGTTAAAGGGACAGAGAGTGAGATCACGGGGAGGTTAAAGGGACAGTGAGTGAGATCAAAGGGAGGTTAAAGTGAGAGAGAGTGAGATCACGTGCAGCTTAAAGGGACAGAGAGTGAGATCACGGGGAGGTTAAAGGGACAGATAGTGAGATCACAGGGAAGTTAAAGGGACGGAGAGTGATATTACGGGGAGGTTAAAGGGACAGAGAGTGAGATCATGGGGAGGCTAAAAGGAAAGAGAGTGAGATCACTTGGAAGTTAAAGGGACAGAGATTTAGATCACAGGGAGGTTAACGGGTCAGTGAGTGAGATCACGGGGAGGTTAAAGGGACAGAGAGTCAGATCACGGGGAGGTTAAAGGGACAGAGAGTGTGTTCACGGGGAGGTGAAAGGGACAGAGAATGAGATCACGGTGAGGTTATAGGGACAGAGAGTGAGATCATGGGGAGGTTAAAGGGACAGAGAGTGAGATTTTTGGGAAGTTAAAGGGACAGAGATTTAGATTACGGGGAGGTTACAGCGACAGAGCGTGAGATCACGGGGAGGTTAAAGGGACAGAGAGTGAGATCACGGGGACGTTAAAGGGACAGAGAGTGAGATCACGGGGAGGTTAAAGGGACAGAGAGTGAGATCACAGGGATGTTAAAGGGACAGAAAGTGAGATCACGGGGAGGTTAAAGGGGCAGAGAGTGAGTCCACGGGGACGTTAAAGTGACAGAGAGTGAGATCACGGGGATGTTAAAGGGACAGCGAGTGAGATCACGGGGAGGATAAAGGGGCAGAGAGTCAGATCACGGGGAGGTTATAGGGACAGAGAGTGAGATCACATGAGGGTAAAAGGGACAGAGAGTGAGATCACGGGGAAGTTAAAGGGACAGAGTGTGAGATCAAGGGGAGGTTTAAGGGACAGAGATTGAGATCACTGGGAGGATAAAGGGACAGAGATTGAGATCAAGGGGAGGTTAAAGGGACAGAGAGTGAGATCACGGGGAGGTTAAAGGGACAGAGAGTGAGATCACGGGGAGGTTAAAGGGACAGAGATTGAGTTCACGGGGCGGTTAAAGGGACAGAGAGTGAGATCACTGGGAGGTTAAAGGGACAGAGAGTGAGATCATGGGGAGCCTAAAGGGATAGAGAGTGAGATCACGGGGAGGTTAAAGTTACAGAGAAAGAGATCACGGGGAGTTTAAAGGGACAGAGAATGAGATCACGGGGAGGTTAAATGGACAGAGAGTGTGAACATGTGGTGTTTAAAGGGAAAGACAGAGATCACGGGGAGGTTAAAGGGACAGAGAGTGAGATCACAGGGAGTTTAAAGGGACAGAGAGAGTTTACGGGGAGGTTAAATCGACAGAGAGAGATCACGAGGAGGTTTAGGGGACAGAGAGTGAGCTCACAGGGAGTTTAAAGGGTCAGAGAGTGAGATCAAGGGAGGTTAAAGGGACAGTGAGTGAGATCAAAGAGAGGTTAAAGGGAGAGAGAGTGAGATCACAGGGAAGTTAAAGGGACGGAGAGTGATATTACGGGGAGTTTAAAGGGTCAGAGAGTGAGATCACGGGGAGGCTAAAAGGAAAGTGAGTGAGATCACTGGGAAGTATAAGGGACAGAGATTTAGATCACAGGGAGGTTAATGGGTCAGAGAGTGAGATCACGGGGAGGTTAAAGGGACAGAGAGTGTGTTCACGGGGAGGTGAAAGGGACAGAGAATGAGATCACGAGGAGGTTAAAGGGACAGAGAGTGAGATCATGGGGAGGTTATAGCGATAGAGAGTCAGATGACGGGGAGGTTAAAGGGGCAGAGAGTGTGTTCACGGGGAGGTGAAAGGGACAGAGAATGAGATCACGGGGAGGTTAAAGGGACAGAGAGTGAGATCATGGGTAGGTTAAAGGGACAGAGAGTGAGATTTTTGGGAAGTTAAAGGGACAGAGATTTAGATTACGGGGAGGTTACAGCGACAGAGAGTGAGATCACGGGGAGGTTAAACGGACAGAGAGTGAGATCACGGGGAGGTTAAAGGGACTGAGAGTGAGATCACTGGGAGGTTAAAGGGGGAGAGAGATTGATCACGGGGAGTTAAAAGGGACAGAGAGTGAGATCATGGGGAGGTTAAATTTACAGAGATTGAGTTCACGGGGCGGTTAAAGGGACAGAGAGTGAGATCACTGGGAGGTTAAAGTTACAGAGAAAGAGATCACGGGGAGTTTAAAGGGACAGAGAATGAGATCACGGGGAGGTTAAATGGACAGAGAGTGAGAACATGTGGAGTTTAAAGGGAAAGACAGAGATCACGGGGAGGTTAAAGGGACAGAGAGTGAGATCACAGGGAGGTTAAAGGGAAAGAGAGTGAGATCACGGGGAGGTTAAAGAGACAGAGAGTGAGATCACAGGGAGGTTAAAGGGACAGAGAGTGAGATCACGGGGAGGTTAAAGGGACAGTGAGTGAGATCAAAGGGAGGTTAAAGTGAGAGAGAGTGAGATCACGTGCAGCTTAAAGGGACAGAGAGTGAGATCACGGGGAGGTTAAAGGGACAGATAGTGAGATCACAGGGGAGTTAAAGGGACGGAGAGTGATATTACGGGGAGGTTAAAGGGACAGAGAGTGAGTTCATGGGGAGGCTAAAAGGAAAGAGAGTGAGATCACTTGGAAGTTAAAGGGACAGAGATTTAGATCACAGGGAGGTTAACGGGTCAGTGAGTGAGATCACGGGGAGGTTAAAGGGACAGAGAGTCAGATCACGGGGGGGTTAAAGGGACAGAGAGTGAGATCACGGTGAGGTTATAGGGACAGAGAGTGAGATCATGGGGAGGTTAAAGGGACAGAGACTGAGATTTTTGGGAAGTTAAAGGGACAGAGATTTAGATTACGGGGAGGTTACAGCGACAGAGAGTGAGATCACGGGGAGGTTAAAGGGACAGAGAGTGAGATCACGGGGAGGTTAAAGGGGCAGAGAGTCAGATCACGGGGAGGTTATAGGGACAGAGAGTGAGATCACATGAGGGTAAAAGGGACAGAGAGTGAGATCACGGGGAAGTTAAAGGGACAGAGTGTGAGATCAAGGGGAGGTTAAAGGGACAGAGATTGAGATCACGGGGAGGTTAAAGGGACAGAGATTGAGTTCACGGGGCGGTTAAAGGGACAGAGAGTGAGATCACTGGGAGGTTAAAGGGACAGAGAGTGAGATCATGGGGAGGCTAAAGGGACAGGGAGTGAGAGCACGGGGAGGCTAAAAGGAAAGAGAGTGAGATCACTGGGAGGTTGAAGGGATAGAGAGTGAGATCACGGGGAGGTTAAAGTTACAGAGAAAGAGATCACGGGGAGTTTAGAGGGACAGAGAATGAGATCACCGGGAGGTTAAATGGACAGAGAGTGAGATCATGTGGAGTTTAAAGGGAAAGACAGAGATCACGGGGAGGTTAAAGGGACAGAGAGTGAGATCACAGGGAGTTCAAAGGGACAGAGAGTGAGATCACAGGGAGTTTAAAGGGACAGAGAGAGTTTACGGGGAGGTTAAAGGGACAGAGAGTGAGATCACAGGGAGGTTAAAGGGACAGAGAGTGAGATCACGGGGAGGTTAAAGAGACAGAGAGTGAGATCACAGGGAGGTTAAAGGGACAGAGAGTGAGATCACGGGGAGGTTAAAGGGACAGTGAGTGAGATCAAAGGGAGGTTAAAGTGAGAGAGAGTGAGATCACGTGCAGCTTAAAGGGACAGAGAGTGAGATCACGGGGAGGTTAAAGGGACAGATAGTGAGATCACAGGGAAGTTAAAGGGACGGAGAGTGATATTACGGGGAGGTTAAAGGGACAGAGAGTGAGATCATGGGGAGGCTAAAAGGAAAGAGAGTGAGATCACTTGGAAGTTAAAGGGACAGAGATTTAGATCACAGGGAGGTTAACGGGTCAGTGAGTGAGATCACGGGGAGGTTAAAGGGACAGAGAGTCAGATCACGGGGAGGTTAAAGGGACAGAGAGTGTGTTCACGGGGAGGTGAAAGGGACAGAGAATGAGATCACGGTGAGGTTATAGGGACAGAGAGTGAGATCATGGGGAGGTTAAAGGGACAGAGAGTGAGATTTTTGGGAAGTTAAAGGGACAGAGATTTAGATTACGGGGAGGTTACAGCGACAGAGCGTGAGATCACGGGGAGGTTAAAGGGACAGAGAGTGAGATCACAGGGAGTTCAAAGGGACAGAGAGTGAGATCACAGGGAGTTTAAAGGGACAGAGAGAGTTTACGGGGAGGTTAAAGGGACAGAGAGTGAGATCACAGGGAGGTTAAAGGGACAGAGAGTGAGATCACGGGGAGGTTAAAGAGACAGAGAGTGAGATCACAGGGAGGTTAAAGGGACAGAGAGTGAGATCACGGGGAGGTTAAAGGGACAGTGAGTGAGATCAAAGGGAGGTTAAAGTGAGAGAGAGTGAGATCACGTGCAGCTTAAAGGGACAGAGAGTGAGATCACGGGGAGGTTAAAGGGACAGATAGTGAGATCACAGGGAAGTTAAAGGGACGGAGAGTGATATTACGGGGAGGTTAAAGGGACAGAGAGTGAGATCATGGGGAGGCTAAAAGGAAAGAGAGTGAGATCACTTGGAAGTTAAAGGGACAGAGATTTAGATCACAGGGAGGTTAACGGGTCAGTGAGTGAGATCACGGGGAGGTTAAAGGGACAGAGAGTCAGATCACGGGGAGGTTAAAGGGACAGAGAGTGTGTTCACGGGGAGGTGAAAGGGACAGAGAATGAGATCACGGTGAGGTTATAGGGACAGAGAGTGAGATCATGGGGAGGTTAAAGGGACAGAGAGTGAGATTTTTGGGAAGTTAAAGGGACAGAGATTTAGATTACGGGGAGGTTACAGCGACAGAGCGTGAGATCACGGGGAGGTTAAAGGGACAGAGAGTGAGATCACGGGGACGTTAAAGGGACAGAGAGTGAGATCACGGGGAGGTTAAAGGGACAGAGAGTGAGATCACAGGGATGTTAAAGGGACAGAAAGTGAGATCACGGGGAGGTTAAAGGGGCAGAGAGTGAGTCCACGGGGACGTTAAAGTGACAGAGAGTGAGATCACGGGGATGTTAAAGGGACAGCGAGTGAGATCACGGGGAGGATAAAGGGGCAGAGAGTCAGATCACGGGGAGGTTATAGGGACAGAGAGTGAGATCACATGAGGGTAAAAGGGACAGAGAGTGAGATCACGGGGAAGTTAAAGGGACAGAGTGTGAGATCAAGGGGAGGTTTAAGGGACAGAGATTGAGATCACTGGGAGGATAAAGGGACAGAGATTGAGATCAAGGGGAGGTTAAAGGGACAGAGAGTGAGATCACGGGGAGGTTAAAGGGACAGAGAGTGAGATCACGGGGAGGTTAAAGGGACAGAGATTGAGTTCACGGGGCGGTTAAAGGGACAGAGAGTGAGATCACTGGGAGGTTAAAGGGACAGAGAGTGAGATCATGGGGAGCCTAAAGGGATAGAGAGTGAGATCACGGGGAGGTTAAAGTTACAGAGAAAGAGATCACGGGGAGTTTAAAGGGACAGAGAATGAGATCACGGGGAGGTTAAATGGACAGAGAGTGTGAACATGTGGAGTTTAAAGGGAAAGACAGAGATCACGGGGAGGTTAAAGGGACAGAGAGTGAGATCACAGGGAGTTTAAAGGGACAGAGAGAGTTTACGGGGAGGTTAAATCGACAGAGAGAGATCACGAGGAGGTTTAGGGGACAGAGAGTGAGCTCACAGGGAGTTTAAAGGGTCAGAGAGTGAGATCAAGGGAGGTTAAAGGGACAGTGAGTGAGATCAAAGAGAGGTTAAAGGGAGAGAGAGTGAGATCACAGGGAAGTTAAAGGGACGGAGAGTGATATTACGGGGAGTTTAAAGGGTCAGAGAGTGAGATCACGGGGAGGCTAAAAGGAAAGTGAGTGAGATCACTGGGAAGTATAAGGGACAGAGATTTAGATCACAGGGAGGTTAATGGGTCAGAGAGTGAGATCACGGGGAGGTTAAAGGGACAGAGAGTGTGTTCACGGGGAGGTGAAAGGGACAGAGAATGAGATCACGAGGAGGTTAAAGGGACAGAGAGTGAGATCATGGGGAGGTTATAGCGATAGAGAGTCAGATGACGGGGAGGTTAAAGGGGCAGAGAGTGTGTTCACGGGGAGGTGAAAGGGACAGAGAATGAGATCACGGGGAGGTTAAAGGGACAGAGAGTGAGATCATGGGTAGGTTAAAGGGACAGAGAGTGAGATTTTTGGGAAGTTAAAGGGACAGAGATTTAGATTACGGGGAGGTTACAGCGACAGAGAGTGAGATCACGGGGAGGTTAAACGGACAGAGAGTGAGATCACGGGGAGGTTAAAGGGACTGAGAGTGAGATCACTGGGAGGTTAAAGGGGGAGAGAGATTGATCACGGGGAGTTAAAAGGGACAGAGAGTGAGATCATGGGGAGGTTAAATTTACAGAGATTGAGTTCACGGGGCGGTTAAAGGGACAGAGAGTGAGATCACTGGGAGGTTAAAGTTACAGAGAAAGAGATCACGGGGAGTTTAAAGGGACAGAGAATGAGATCACGGGGAGGTTAAATGGACAGAGAGTGAGAACATGTGGAGTTTAAAGGGAAAGACAGAGATCACGGGGAGGTTAAAGGGACAGAGAGTGAGATCACAGGGAGGTTAAAGGGAAAGAGAGTGAGATCACGGGGAGGTTAAAGAGACAGAGAGTGAGATCACAGGGAGGTTAAAGGGACAGAGAGTGAGATCACGGGGAGGTTAAAGGGACAGTGAGTGAGATCAAAGGGAGGTTAAAGTGAGAGAGAGTGAGATCACGTGCAGCTTAAAGGGACAGAGAGTGAGATCACGGGGAGGTTAAAGGGACAGATAGTGAGATCACAGGGGAGTTAAAGGGACGGAGAGTGATATTACGGGGAGGTTAAAGGGACAGAGAGTGAGTTCATGGGGAGGCTAAAAGGAAAGAGAGTGAGATCACTTGGAAGTTAAAGGGACAGAGATTTAGATCACAGGGAGGTTAACGGGTCAGTGAGTGAGATCACGGGGAGGTTAAAGGGACAGAGAGTCAGATCACGGGGGGGTTAAAGGGACAGAGAGTGAGATCACGGTGAGGTTATAGGGACAGAGAGTGAGATCATGGGGAGGTTAAAGGGACAGAGACTGAGATTTTTGGGAAGTTAAAGGGACAGAGATTTAGATTACGGGGAGGTTACAGCGACAGAGAGTGAGATCACGGGGAGGTTAAAGGGACAGAGAGTGAGATCACGGGGAGGTTAAAGGGGCAGAGAGTCAGATCACGGGGAGGTTATAGGGACAGAGAGTGAGATCACATGAGGGTAAAAGGGACAGAGAGTGAGATCACGGGGAAGTTAAAGGGACAGAGTGTGAGATCAAGGGGAGGTTAAAGGGACAGAGATTGAGATCACGGGGAGGTTAAAGGGACAGAGATTGAGTTCACGGGGCGGTTAAAGGGACAGAGAGTGAGATCACTGGGAGGTTAAAGGGACAGAGAGTGAGATCATGGGGAGGCTAAAGGGACAGGGAGTGAGAGCACGGGGAGGCTAAAAGGAAAGAGAGTGAGATCACTGGGAGGTTGAAGGGATAGAGAGTGAGATCACGGGGAGGTTAAAGTTACAGAGAAAGAGATCACGGGGAGTTTAGAGGGACAGAGAATGAGATCACCGGGAGGTTAAATGGACAGAGAGTGAGATCATGTGGAGTTTAAAGGGAAAGACAGAGATCACGGGGAGGTTAAAGGGACAGAGAGTGAGATCACAGGGAGTTCAAAGGGACAGAGAGTGAGATCACAGGGAGTTTAAAGGGACAGAGAGAGTTTACGGGGAGGTTAAAGGGACAGAGAGTGAGATCACAGGGAGGTTAAAGGGACAGAGAGTGAGATCACGGGGAGGTTAAAGAGACAGAGAGTGAGATCACAGGGAGGTTAAAGGGACAGAGAGTGAGATCACGGGGAGGTTAAAGGGACAGTGAGTGAGATCAAAGGGAGGTTAAAGTGAGAGAGAGTGAGATCACGTGCAGCTTAAAGGGACAGAGAGTGAGATCACGGGGAGGTTAAAGGGACAGATAGTGAGATCACAGGGAAGTTAAAGGGACGGAGAGTGATATTACGGGGAGGTTAAAGGGACAGAGAGTGAGATCATGGGGAGGCTAAAAGGAAAGAGAGTGAGATCACTTGGAAGTTAAAGGGACAGAGATTTAGATCACAGGGAGGTTAACGGGTCAGTGAGTGAGATCACGGGGAGGTTAAAGGGACAGAGAGTCAGATCACGGGGAGGTTAAAGGGACAGAGAGTGTGTTCACGGGGAGGTGAAAGGGACAGAGAATGAGATCACGGTGAGGTTATAGGGACAGAGAGTGAGATCATGGGGAGGTTAAAGGGACAGAGAGTGAGATTTTTGGGAAGTTAAAGGGACAGAGATTTAGATTACGGGGAGGTTACAGCGACAGAGCGTGAGATCACGGGGAGGTTAAAGGGACAGAGAGTGAGATCACGGGGACGTTAAAGGGACAGAGAGTGAGATCACGGGGAGGTTAAAGGGACAGAGAGTGAGATCACAGGGATGTTAAAGGGACAGAAAGTGAGATCACGGGGAGGTTAAAGGGGCAGAGAGTGAGTCCACGGGGACGTTAAAGTGACAGAGAGTGAGATCACGGGGATGTTAAAGGGACAGCGAGTGAGATCACGGGGAGGATAAAGGGGCAGAGAGTCAGATCACGGGGAGGTTATAGGGACAGAGAGTGAGATCACATGAGGGTAAAAGGGACAGAGAGTGAGATCACGGGGAAGTTAAAGGGACAGAGTGTGAGATCAAGGGGAGGTTTAAGGGACAGAGATTGAGATCACTGGGAGGATAAAGGGACAGAGATTGAGATCAAGGGGAGGTTAAAGGGACAGAGAGTGAGATCACGGGGAGGTTAAAGGGACAGAGAGTGAGATCACGGGGAGGTTAAAGGGACAGAGATTGAGTTCACGGGGCGGTTAAAGGGACAGAGAGTGAGATCACTGGGAGGTTAAAGGGACAGAGAGTGAGATCATGGGGAGCCTAAAGGGATAGAGAGTGAGATCACGGGGAGGTTAAAGTTACAGAGAAAGAGATCACGGGGAGTTTAAAGGGACAGAGAATGAGATCACGGGGAGGTTAAATGGACAGAGAGTGTGAACATGTGGAGTTTAAAGGGAAAGACAGAGATCACGGGGAGGTTAAAGGGACAGAGAGTGAGATCACAGGGAGTTTAAAGGGACAGAGAGAGTTTACGGGGAGGTTAAATCGACAGAGAGAGATCACGAGGAGGTTTAGGGGACAGAGAGTGAGCTCACAGGGAGTTTAAAGGGTCAGAGAGTGAGATCAAGGGAGGTTAAAGGGACAGTGAGTGAGATCAAAGAGAGGTTAAAGGGAGAGAGAGTGAGATCACAGGGAAGTTAAAGGGACGGAGAGTGATATTACGGGGAGTTTAAAGGGTCAGAGAGTGAGATCACGGGGAGGCTAAAAGGAAAGTGAGTGAGATCACTGGGAAGTATAAGGGACAGAGATTTAGATCACAGGGAGGTTAATGGGTCAGAGAGTGAGATCACGGGGAGGTTAAAGGGACAGAGAGTGTGTTCACGGGGAGGTGAAAGGGACAGAGAATGAGATCACGAGGAGGTTAAAGGGACAGAGAGTGAGATCATGGGGAGGTTATAGCGATAGAGAGTCAGATGACGGGGAGGTTAAAGGGGCAGAGAGTGTGTTCACGGGGAGGTGAAAGGGACAGAGAATGAGATCACGGGGAGGTTAAAGGGACAGAGAGTGAGATCATGGGTAGATTAAAGGGACAGAGAGTGAGATTTTTGGGAAGTTAAAGGGACAGAGATTTAGATTACGGGGAGGTTACAGCGACAGAGAGTGAGATCACGGGGAGGTTAAAGGGACAGAGAGTGAGATCACGGGGAGGTTAAAGGGACTGAGAGTGAGATCACTGGGAGGTTAAAGGGGGAGAGAGAGAGATCACGGGGAGTTAAAAGGGACAGAGAGTGAGATCATGGGGAGGTTAAATTTACAGAGATTGAGTTCACGGGGCGGTTAAAGGGACAGAGAGTGAGATCACTGGGAGGTTAAAGTTACAGAGAAAGAGATCACGGGGAGTTTAAAGGGACAGAGAATGAGATCACGGGGAGGTTAAATGGACAGAGAGTGAGAACATGTGGAGTTTAAAGGGAAAGACAGAGATCACGGGGAGGTTAAAGGGACAGAGAGTGAGATCACAGGGAGGTTAAAGGGAAAGAGAGTGAGATCACGGGGAGGTTAAAGAGACAGAGAGTGAGATCACAGGGAGGTTAAAGGGACAGAGAGTGAGATCACGGGGAGGTTAAAGGGACAGTGAGTGAGATCAAAGGGAGGTTAAAGTGAGAGAGAGTGAGATCACGTGCAGCTTAAAGGGACAGAGAGTGAGATCACGGGGAGGTTAAAGGGACAGATAGTGAGATCACAGGGGAGTTAAAGGGACGGAGAGTGATATTACGGGGAGGTTAAAGGGACAGAGAGTGAGTTCATGGGGAGGCTAAAAGGAAAGAGAGTGAGATCACTTGGAAGTTAAAGGGACAGAGATTTAGATCACAGGGAGGTTAACGGGTCAGTGAGTGAGATCACGGGGAGGTTAAAGGGACAGTGAGTCAGATCACGGGGAGGTTAAAGGGACAGAGAGTGAGATCACGGTGAGGTTATAGGGACAGAGAGTGAGATCATGGGGAGGTTAAAGGGACAGAGACTGAGATTTTTGGGAAGTTAAAGGGACAGAGATTTAGATTACGGGGAGGTTACAGCGACAGAGAGTGAGATCACGGGGAGGTTAAAGGGACAGAGAGTGAGATCACGGGGAGGTTAAAGGGGCAGAGAGTCAGATCACGGGGAGGTTATAGGGACAGAGAGTGAGATCACATGAGGGTAAAAGGGACAGAGAGTGAGATCACGGGGAAGTTAAAGGGACAGAGTGTGAGATCAAGGGGAGGTTAAAGGGACAGAGATTGAGATCACGGGGAGGTTAAAGGGACAGAGATTGAGTTCACGGGGCGGTTAAAGGGACAGAGAGTGAGATCACTGGGAGGTTAAAGGGACAGAGAGTGAGATCATGGGGAGGCTAAAGGGACAGGGAGTGAGAGCACGGGGAGGCTAAAAGGAAAGAGAGTGAGATCACTGGGAGGTTGAAGGGATAGAGAGTGAGATCACGGGGAGGTTAAAGTTACAGAGAAAGAGATCACGGGGAGTTTAAAGGGACAGAGAATGAGATCACCGGGAGGTTAAATGGACAGAGAGTGAGATCATGTGGAGTTTAAAGGGAAAGACAGAGATCACGGGGAGGTTAAAGGGACAGAGAGTGAGATCACAGGGAGTTTAAAGGGACAGAGAGTGAGATCACAGGGAGTTTAAAGGGACAGAGAGAGTTTACGGGGAGGTTAAAGGGACAGAGAGTGAGATCACAGGGAGGTTAAAGGGACAGAGAGTGAGATCACGGGGAGGTTAAAGAGACAGAGAGTGCGATCACAGGGAGGTTAAAGGGACAGAAAGTGAGATCACGGGGAGGTTAAAGGGACAGTGAGTGAGATCAAAGGGAGGTTAAAGTGAGAGAGAGTGAGATCACGTGCAGCTTAAAGGGACAGAGAGTGAGATCACGGGGAGGTTAAAGGGACAGATAGTGAGATCACAGGGAAGTTAAAGGGACGGAGAGTGATATTACGGGGAGGTTAAAGGGACAGAGAGTGAGATCATGGGGAGGCTAAAAGGAAAGAGAGTGAGATCACTTGGAAGTTAAAGGGACAGAGATTTAGATCACAGGGAGGTTAACGGGTCAGTGAGTGAGATCACGGGGAGGTTAAAGGGACAGAGAGTCAGATCACGGGGAGGTTAAAGGGACAGAGAGTGTGTTCACGGGGAGGTGAAAGGGACAGAGAATGAGATCACGGTGAGGTTATAGGGACAGAGAGTGAGATCATGGGGAGGTTAAAGGGACAGAGAGTGAGATTTTTGGGAAGTTAAAGGGACAGAGATTTAGATTACGGGGAGGTTACAGCGACAGAGCGTGAGATCACGGGGAGGTTAAAGGGACAGAGAGTGAGATCACGGGGACGTTAAAGGGACAGAGAGTGAGATCACGGGGAGGTTAAAGGGACAGAGAGTGAGATCACAGGGATGTTAAAGGGACAGAAAGTGAGATTACGGGGAGGTTAAAGGGGCAGAGAGTGAGTCCACGGGGACGTTAAAGTGACAGAGAGTGAGATCACGGGGATGTTAAAGGGACAGCGAGTGAGATCACGGGGAGGATAAAGGGGCAGAGAGTCAGATCACGGGGAGGTTATAGGGACAGAGAGTGAGATCACATGAGGGTAAAAGGGACAGAGAGTGAGATCACGGGGAAGTTAAAGGGACAGAGTGTGAGATCAAGGGGAGGTTTAAGGGACAGAGATTGAGATCACTGGGAGGATAAAGGGACAGAGATTGAGATCAAGGGGAGGTTAAAGGGACAGAGAGTGAGATCACGGGGAGGTTAAAGGGACAGAGAGTGAGATCACGGGGAGGTTAAAGGGACAGAGATTGAGTTCACGGGGCGGTTAAAGGGACAGAGAGTGAGATCACTGGGAGGTTAAAGGGACAGAGAGTGAGATCATGGGGAGCCTAAAGGGATAGAGAGTGAGATCACGGGGAGGTTAAAGTTACAGAGAAAGAGATCACGGGGAGTTTAAAGGGACAGAGAATGAGATCACGGGGAGGTTAAATGGACAGAGAGTGAGAACATGTGGAGTTTAAAGGGAAAGACAGAGATCACGGGGAGGTTAAAGGGACAGAGAGTGAGATCACAGGGAGTTTAAAGGGACAGAGAGAGTTTACGGGGAGGTTAAATCGACAGAGAGAGATCACGAGGAGGTTTAGGGGACAGAGAGTGAGCTCACAGGGAGTTTAAAGGGTCAGAGAGTGAGATCAAGGGAGGTTAAAGGGACAGTGAGTGAGATCAAAGAGAGGTTAAAGGGAGAGAGAGTGAGATCACAGGGAAGTTAAAGGGACGGAGAGTGATATTACGGGGAGTTTAAAGGGTCAGAGAGTGAGATCACGGGGAGGCTAAAAGGAAAGTGAGTGAGATCACTGGGAAGTATAAGGGACAGAGATTTAGATCACAGGGAGGTTAATGGGTCAGAGAGTGAGATCACGGGGAGGTTAAAGGGACAGAGAGTGTGTTCACGGGGAGGTGAAAGGGACAGAGAATGAGATCACGAGGAGGTTAAAGGGACAGAGAGTGAGATCATGGGGAGGTTATAGCGATAGAGAGTCAGATGACGGGGAGGTTAAAGGGGCAGAGAGTGTGTTCACGGGGAGGTGAAAGGGACAGAGAATGAGATCACGGGGAGGTTAAAGGGACAGAGAGTGAGATCATGGGTAGGTTAAAGGGACAGAGAGTGAGATTTTTGGGAAGTTAAAGGGACAGAGATTTAGATTACGGGGAGGTTACAGCGACAGAGAGTGAGATCACGGGGAGGTTAAAGGGACAGAGAGTGAGATCACGGGGAGGTTAAAGGGACTGAGAGTGAGATCACTGGGAGGTTAAAGGGGGAGAGAGAGAGATCACGGGGAGTTAAAAGGGACAGAGAGTGAGATCATGGGGAGGTTAAATTTACAGAGATTGAGTTCACGGGGCGGTTAAAGGGACAGAGAGTGAGATCACTGGGAGGTTAAAGTTACAGAGAAAGAGATCACGGGGAGTTTAAAGGGACAGAGAATGAGATCACGGGGAGGTTAAATGGACAGAGAGTGAGAACATGTGGAGTTTAAAGGGAAAGACAGAGATCACGGGGAGGTTAAAGGGACAGAGAGTGAGATCACAGGGAGGTTAAAGGGAAAGAGAGTGAGATCACGGGGAGGTTAAAGAGACAGAGAGTGAGATCACAGGGAGGTTAAAGGGACAGAGAGTGAGATCACGGGGAGGTTAAAGGGACAGTGAGTGAGATCAAAGGGAGGTTAAAGTGAGAGAGAGTGAGATCACGTGCAGCTTAAAGGGACAGAAAGTGAGATCACGGGGAGGTTAAAGGGACAGATAGTGAGATCACAGGGGAGTTAAAGGGACGGAGAGTGATATTACGGGGAGGTTAAAGGGACAGAGAGTGAGATCATGGGGAGGCTAAAAGGAAAGAGAGTGAGATCACTTGGAAGTTAAAGGGACAGAGATTTAGATCACAGGGAGGTTAACGGGTCAGTGAGTGAGATCACGGGGAGGTTAAAGGGACAGAGAGTCAGATCACGGGGAGGTTTAAGGGACAGAGAGTGTGTTCACGGGGAGGTGAAAGGGACAGAGAATGAGATCACGGTGAGGTTATAGGGACAGAGAGTGAGATCATGGGGAGGTTAAAGGGACAGAGACTGAGATTTTTGGCAAGTTAAAGGGACAGAGATTTAGATTACGGGGAGGTTACAGCGACAGAGAGTGAGATCACGGGGAGGTTAAAGGGACAGAGAGTGAGATCACGGGGAGGTTAAAGGGGCAGAGAGTCAGATCACGGGGAGGTTATAGGGACAGAGAGTGAGATCACATGAGGGTAAAAGGGACAGAGATTGAGATCACGGGGAAGTTAAAGGGACAGAGTGTGAGATCAAGGGGAGGTTAAAGGGACAGAGATTGAGATCACTGGGAGGTTAAAGGGACAGAGATTGAGTTCACGGGGCGGTTAAAGGGACAGAGAGTGAGATCACTGGGAGGTTAAAGGGACAGAGAGTGAGATCATGGGGAGGCTAAAGGGACAGGGAGTGAGAGCACGGGGAGGCTAAAAGGAAAGAGAGTGAGATCACGGGGAGGTTATAGGGACAGAGAGTGAGATCACATGAGGGTAAAAGGGACAGAGAGTGAGATCACGGGGAAGTTAAAGGGACAGAGTGTGAGATCAAGGGGAGGTTAAAGGGACAGAGATTGAGATCACGGGGAGGTTAAAGGGACAGAGATTGAGTTCACGGGGCGGTTAAAGGGACAGAGAGTGAGATCACTGGGAGGTTGAAGGGATAGAGAGTGAGATCACGGGGAGGTTAAAGTTACAGAGAAAGAGATCACGGGGAGTTTAAAGGGACAGAGAATGAGATCACGGGGAGGTTAAATGGACAGAGAGTGAGAACATGTGGAGTTTAAAGGGAAAGACAGAGATCACGGGGAGGTTAAAGGGACAGAGAGTGAGATCACAGGGAGTTTAAAGGGACAGAGAGAGTTTACGGGGAGGTTAAAGCGACAGAGAGAGATCACGAGGAGTTTAAAGGGACAGAGAATGAGATCACGGGGAGGTTAAATGGACAGAGAGTGAGAACATGTGGAGTTTAAAGGGAAAGACAGAGATCACGGGGAGGTTAAAGGGACAGAGAGTGAGATCACAGGGAGTTTAAAGGGAAAGACAGAGATCACGGGGAGGTTAAAGGGTCAGATAGTGAGATCACAGGGAGGTTAAAGGGACAGTGAGTGAGATCAAAGGGAGGTTAAAGGGAGAGAGAGTGAGATCACAGGGAAGTTAAAGGGACGGAGAGTGATATTACGGGGAGTTTAAAGTGACAGAGAGTGTGATCACGGGGAGGCTAAAAGGAAAGAGAGTGAGATCACTGGGAAGTATAAGGGACAGAGATTGAGCTCACAGGGAGGTTAATGGGTCAGAGAGTGAGATCACGGGGAGGTTAAAGGGACAGAGAGTGTGTTCACGGGGAGGTGAAAGGGACAGAGAATGAGATCACGAGGAGGTGAAAGGGACAGAGAATGGGATCACGGGGAGGTTAAAGGGACAGAGAGTGAGATCATGGGGAGGTTAAAGGGACAGAGAGTGATATTTTTGGGAAGTTAAAGGGACAGAGATTTAGATAACGGGGAGGTTACAGCGACAGAGATTGAGATCACGGGGAGGTTAAAGGGACAGAGAATGAGATCACGGGGAGGTTAAATGGACAGAGAATGAGATCACGGTGAGGTTAATGGGACAGAGAGTGAGATCACGTGGAGGTTAAAGGGACCGAGAGTGAGATCAATGGGAGGTTAAATGGACAGAGAATGCTGTCACTCCAATGGTGCAGAATTCCCTCAATTACTGACACTCCAATAGTGCAGCACACCCTCAATTACTAATACTCCAATAGTGCAGATCACCCTCAATTACTGACACTCCAATAGTGCAGCACACTCTCAATTACTGACACTCCAATAGTGCAGCACACCCTCAATTACTGACACCCCAATAGTGCAGCACACCCTCAATTACTGAGACTCCAATAGTGCAGCTCACCCTCAATTACTGACACTCCAACAGAGCAACACACCCTCAATTACTGTCACTCCAATAGTGCAGCACACCCTCAATTACTGTCACTCCAATAGTGCAGCACACCCTCAATTACTGACACTCCAATAGTGCAGCACACCCTCAATTACTGACACACCAATAGTGCAGCACACCCTCAATTACTGACTCTCCAATAGTGCAGCGCACCCTCAATTACTGACACTCCAATAGTGCAGAATTCATTCAATTACTATAACTCCAATAGTGCAGCGCACCCTCAATTACTGACACTCCAATAGTGCAGAATTCCCTCAATTACTATAACTCCAATAGTGCAGCACACCCTCAATTACTGACATTAAAATAGTGCAGAATTCCCTCAATTACTGACTCTCTAATAGTGCAACACACCCTCAATTACTGTCACTCCAATAGTGCAGCACACCCTCAATCACTGACACTCCAATAGTGCAGCACACCCTCAATTACTGACACACCAATAGTGCAACACACCCTCAATTACTGACCATCCAGTAATGCAGCACAACCTAAATTACTGACATTCCAATACTGCAGCACACCCTCAATTACTGAAACACCAATAGTGCGGCACACCCTCAATTACTGAAACACCAATAGTGCGGCACACCCTCAATTACTGACACTCCAATAGTGCAGCACACCCTCAATTACTGAAACACCAATAGTGCGGCACACCCTCAATTACTGACACTCCAATAGTGCAGCACACCCTCAATTACTGACACACCAATAGAGCTGCACACGCTCAATTACTGACTCTCCAATAGTGCAGCACACGCTCAATTACTGACCGTCCAATAGTGCAGAAAAACCCTCAATTACTGACCCTCCAATAGTGCAGCACACCCTCAATAACTGACACCCCAATAGTGCAGCAACCCTCAATTACTGACCCTCCTTTGTTGGAGTTTTTCAATGTTGACGTTGATGTTAAATTTGTTGGTGATATTCAGTAATGAGATTGTTGTTGAAGTTGTTGGTGTTATCAATGTTATTTATTGAACTTTTTTGTATTTTTCAATGTTGAGGTTGTTGTTGAATTTGTTGGTGTTTTTCATTGTTGAGGTTGTTGTTGAATTTGTTGGTGTTTTTCATTGTTGAGGTTGTTGTTGAATTTGTTGGTGTTTTTCATTGTTGAGGTTTTTTTTAATTTGTTAGTGTTGTCAATGTTATTGTTGAACTTTTTCGTATTTTTAAAAGTTAAGGTTGTTGTTGAATTTGAAGGTGTTATTCAATGTTTAGTTTTTGTTGAATTTTCTGTTGTTTTTCATTGTTGAGGTTGTTGTTGAATTAGTAGGTGATTTTCAATGTTAAGGTTGTTGTTGAATTTGTTGTTTATTTTCAATATTGAATTTGTTGTTGAATTTGTTGGTGTTATCAATGCTTTTTTTGAAATTTTTATCTTCTTTTAAAAGTTGAGGTTGTTGTTGAATTTGTTGGTATTTTTCAATGTTGTGGTTGTTTTTGAATTATTTGTTGTTTTTCATTGTTGAGGTTGTTGTTGAATTTGTTGGTGTTTGTCAATGTTGAGGTTGTTGTTCCATTTGTTGGTGTTTTTCAATGTTGAGGTTGTTGTTGAATTTGTTGGTGATTTTCAATATTGAGGTTGTTGTTGAATTTGTTGGCATTTTTCAATGTTGAGGTTGTTGTTGAATTTGTTGATGATTTTCAATATTGAGGTTGTTGTTGAATTTGTTGGTAATTTTCAATGTTGAGGTTGTTGATGAATTTGTTGTTGTTTTTTATTGTTGAGGTTATTGTTGAATTTGTTCGTGTTATCAATGTTTTTTGTTGAACTTGTTTGTTTTTTTAAAATTATGGTTGTAGTTGAATTTGTTGGTGTCTTTCAATATTGAGGTTGTTGTTGAATTTGTTGGTGTTTTTCAATGTTGAGGTTGCTCTTGAATTTTTTGGTGTTTTTCATTGTTGAGGTGTTTATTGAATTTGTTGGTGATTTTCAATGTTGAGGTTGTTAAAGTTGTTGGTGTTTTTCAATGTTGAGATTTTTGTTGAATTTGTTGGTGCTTTTCATTGTTGAGGTTGATGTTGAATTTGTTGGTGTTATCAATGTTTTTTTGAACTTTTTCTCTTCTTTTAAAAGTTGAGGTTGTTGTTGAATTTGTTGGTGTTTTTCAATGTTGAGGTTGCTGTTGAATTTGTTGGTGATTTTCAAAATTGAGGTTGTTGTTGAATTTGTTGTCGTTTTTCAATGTTGAGGTTGTTGTTGAATTTGTTGATGTTTTTCAATATTGAGGTTGTTGTTGAATTTGTTGCCGTTTTTCAATGTTGAGGTTGTTGTTGAATTTGTTGGTGATTTTCAATATTGAGGTTGTTGTTGAATTTGTTGGCGTTTTTCAATGTTGAGGTTGTTGTTGAATTTGTTGATGATTTTCAATATTGAGGTTGTTGTTGAATTTGTTGGTGATTTTCAATGTTGAGGTTGTTGTTGAATTTGTTGTTGTCTTTTAATATTGAGGTTGTTGTTGAATTTGTAGGTGTTTTTCAAAATTGAGGTTGTTGTTGAATTTGTTGGCGTTTTTCAATGTTGAGATTGTTGTTGAATTTTTCACTGATTTTCAATGTTGAGGTTGTTGTTGAATTTGTTGGTGTTTTTCATTGTTGAGGTTGTTGTTGAATTTGTTGGTGTTTTTCATTGTTGAGGTTTTTTTTTAATTTGTTAGTGTTATCAATGTTATTGTTGAACTTTTTCGTATTTTTAAAAGTTAAGGTTGTTGTTGAATTTGAAGGTGTTATTCAATGTTTAGTTTTTGTTGAATTTGTTGTTTATTTTCAATATTGAATTTGTTGTTGAATTTGTTGGTGTTATCAATGCTTTTTTTGAACTTTTTATCTTCTTTTAAAAGTTGAGGTTGTTGTTGAATTTGTTGGTATTTTTCAATGTTGAGGTTGTTGTTGAATTTTTTGTTGTTTTTCATTGTTGAGGTTGTTGTTGAATTTTTTGGTGTTATCAATGTTATTTTTTGAACTATTTTCTATTTTTCAATGTTGTGGTTGATGTTGAATTTGTAGGTGTTATCCATGTTTATTTTGAACTTTTTATATTCTTTAAAAGTTGAGGTTGTTGTTGACTTTGTTGGTTTTATCAATGATCTTTTTTGAACTTTTTTGTAGTATTAAATGTTGAGGTTGTTGTTGAAATTGTTGGTGTTTTCAATGTTGAGTTTGTTGAATTTGTTGGTGTTATTCATTCTTCAGGTTGTTGTTGAATTTTGTGGTGACTTTCAATATTGAGGTTGTTGTTGCATTTGTTGGCGTTTTTCAATGTTGAGGTTGTTGTTGAATTTGTTGGTGTTATCAATGTTTTTTTTGAACTTTTTCTCTTCTTTTAAAAGTTGAGGTTGTTGTTGAATTTGTTGGTGTTTTTTACCGTTAAGCTTATTGAAATTGTAAGTTTTTTTCAATGTTGAGGTTGTTGTTGAATTTGTTGGTGTTTTTAAATGTTGAGGTTGATGTTGAATTTGTTGGTGATTTTCAATATTGAGGTTGTTGTTGAATTTGTTGGCGTTTTTCAATGTTGAGATTGTTGTTGAATTTGTTGCTGATTTTCAATATTGAGGTTTTAGTTGAATTTGTTGGTATTATCAATGTTATTTTTTGAACTTTTCTGTATTTTTCAATGCTGAGGTTGTTAATTTGTTGGTGTTTTTCAATGTTGAGGTTGTGGAATTTGTTCGTGTTTTTCAATGTTGAATTTGTTGTTGAATTTGTTGGTGATTTTCAATGTTGATGTTGTTGTTGAATTTGTTGGTGATTTTCAATGTTTTTTTGTTGAACGTGGTTGTAATTTTAAAAAATGAGGTTGTTCTTGAATTTGTTGGTGTTTTTCAAAGTTGAGGTCGTTGAATTTGTAGGTGATTTTCAATATTGGGTTTGTTGTTGAATTTGTTGGTGTTTTTCGCTGTTGAGGTTTTTGATGAATTTGTTGGTGTTTGTCAATGTTTAGGTTGTTGTTGAATTTGTTGGTGTTTTTCAATGTTGAGGTTGTTCAATTTGTTGGTGAGTATCAAATGTTTTTGTTGAACTTTTTTGGATTTTTAAAATTTGAGGGTGTTGTTGAATTTGTTGGTGTTTTTCAATGTAGAGTTGTTGTTGAATTTGTTGGTGTTTTTCAATGTTGAGATTGTTGTTGAATTTATTGCTGATTTTAAATGTTGAGGTCGTTGTTGAACATGTTGGTGTCTTTCAATATTGAGGTTGTTGTTGAATTTGTTGGTGTTTTTCGATGTTGAGGTTGTTGTAGAATTTGTTGGTGATTTTCAATATTGTGGTTTTAGTTGAATTTGTTGGTATTATCAAAGTTATTTTTTGAATATTTTTGTATTTTTCAATGTTGAGGTTGTTGTTGAATTTGTTGGTGTTTATCAATGTTGCGATTGTTGTTGAATTTGTTGGTGTTTGTCAATGTTTAGGCTGTTGTTGAATTTGTTGGTGTTTTTCAATGTTGAGGTTGTTCAATTTGTTGGTGAGTATCAATATTGAGGTTGTTGTTGAATTTGTTGGTTTTATCAATGTTCTTTTTTAAACTTAATCTCTTGTTTTAAAAGTTGAGGTTGTTGTTGAATTTGTTGGTGTTTTTCAATGTTGAGGTTGTTGTTAAATTTGTTGGTGATATTCAGTAATGAGATTGTTGTTGAAGTTGTTGGTGTTATCAATGTTATTTATTGAACTTTTTTGTATTATTCAATGTTGAGGTTGTTGTTGAATTTGTTGGTGTTTTTCATTGTTGAGGTTGTTGTTGAATTTGTTGGTGTTTTTCATTGTTGAGGTTTTTTTTAATTTGTTAGTGTTGTCAATGTTATTGTTGAACTTTTTCGTATTTTTAAAAGTTAAGGTTGTTGTTGAATTTGAAGGTGTTATTCAATGTTTAGTTTTTGTTGAATTTTCTGTTGTTTTTCATTGTTGAGGTTGTTGTTGAATTAGTAGGTGATTTTCAATGTTAAGGTTGTTGTTGAATTTGTTGTTTATTTTCAATATTGAATTTGTTGTTGAATTTGTTGGTGTTATCAATGCTTTTTTTGAAATTTTTATCTTCTTTTAAAAGTTGAGGTTGTTGTTGAATTTGTTGGTATTTTTCAATGTTGTGGTTGTTTTTGAATTATTTGTTGTTTTTCATTGTTGAGGTTGTTGTTGAATTTGTTGGTGTTTGTCAATGTTGATGTTGTTCAATTTGTTAGTGATTATCAATATTGAGGTTATTGTTGAATTTGTTGGTGTTTTTCATTGTTGAGGTTGTTGTCAATTTGTTGGTGTTATCAATGTTGAGGTTGTTGTTGAATTTGTTTGTGACTTTCAATATACAGGTTGTTGTTGAATTTCTTGGTTTTATCAATGATCTTTTTTGAACTTTTTGGTAGTTTTAACTGTTGAGGTTGTTGTTGAATTTGTTGGTGTTTTTCAATGTTGAGCTTCTTGTTGAAATTGTTGGTGTTTTTAAATGTTGAGGTTGATGTTGAATTTGTTGGTGATTTTCAATATTGAGGTTGTTGTTGAATTTGTTGCTGATTTTCAATTTTGAGGTCGTTTTTGAACTTGTTGGTGTCTTTCAATATTGAGGTTGTTGTTGAATTTGTTGGTGATTTTCAATATTGAGGTTGTTGTTGAATTTGTTGGTGTTTTTCAGTTTTGAGGTTGTTGTTGAATTTGTTGGTGTTTTTCATTGTTGAGGTTTTTGTTGAATTCGTTGGTGTTTTTCAATGTTGAGGTTGTTGTTGAATTTGTTGGTGTTTTTAAATGTTGAGCTTGTTGTTGAAGTTGTAAGTTTTTTTCAATGTTGAGGTAGTTGTTGAATTTGTTGCTGTTTTTAAATGTTGAGGTTAATGTTGAATTTGTTGGTGATTTTCAATATTGAGGTTGTTGTAGAATTTGTTGGCGTTTTTCAATGTTGAGATTGTTGTTGAATTTGTTGCTGATTTTCAATGTTGAGGTCGTTGTTGAACTTGTTGGTGCCTTTCAATATTGAGGTTTTAGTTGAATTTGTTGGTGTTTTTCAATGTTGAGGTTGCTCTTGAATTTTTTGGTGTTTTTCATTGTTGAGGTGTTTATTGAATTTGTTGGTGATTTTCAATGTTGAGGTTGTTAAAGTTGTTGGTGTTTTTCAATGTTGAGATTTTTGTTGAATTTGTTGGTGCTTTTCATTGTTGAGGTTGATGTTGAATTTGTTGGTGTTATCAATGTTTTTTTGAACTTTTTCTCTTCTTTTAAAAGTTGAGGTTGTTGTTGAATTTGTTGGTGTTTTTCAATGTTGAGGTTGCTGTTGAATTTGTTGGTGATTTTCAAAATTGAGGTTGTTGTTGAATTTGTTGTCGTTTTTCAATGTTGAGGTTGTTGTTGAATTTGTTGATGTTTTTCAATATTGAGGTTGTTGTTGAATTTGTTGCCGTTTTTCAATGTTGAGGTTGTTGTTGAATTTGTTGGTGATTTTCAATATTGAGGTTGTTGTTGAATTTGTTGGCGTTTTTCAATGTTGAGGTTGTTGTTGTATTTGTTGATGATTTTCAATATTGAGGTTGTTGTTGAATTTGTTGGTGATTTTCAATGTTGAGGTTGTTGTTGAATTTGTTGTTGTCTTTTAATATTGAGGTTGTTGTTGAATTTGTAGGTGTTTTTCAAAATTGAGGTTGTTGTTGAATTTGTTGGCGTTTTTCAATGTTGAGATTGTTGTTGAATTTTTCACTGATTTTCAATGTTGAGGTTGTTGTTGAATTTGTTGGTGTTTTTCATTGTTGAGGTTGTTGTTGAATTTGTTGGTGTTTTTCATTGTTGAGGTTTTTTTTTAATTTGTTAGTGTTATCAATGTTATTGTTGAACTTTTTCGTATTTTTAAAAGTTAAGGTTGTTGTTGAATTTGAAGGTGTTATTCAATGTTTAGTTTTTGTTGAATTTGTTGTTTATTTTCAATATTGAATTTGTTGTTGAATTTGTTGGTGTTATCAATGCTTTTTTTGAACTTTTTATCTTCTTTTAAAAGTTGAGGTTGTTGTTGAATTTGTTGGTATTTTTCAATGTTGAGGTTGTTGTTGAATTTTTTGTTGTTTTTCATTGTTGAGGTTGTTGTTGAATTTTTTGGTGTTATCAATGTTATTTTTTGAACTATTTTCTATTTTTCAATGTTGTGGTTGATGTTGAATTTGTAGGTGTTATCCATGTTTATTTTGAACTTTTTATATTCTTTAAAAGTTGAGGTTGTTGTTGACTTTGTTGGTTTTATCAATGATCTTTTTTGAACTTTTTTGTAGTATTAAATGTTGAGGTTGTTGTTGAAATTGTTGGTGTTTTCAATGTTGAGTTTGTTGAATTTGTTGGTGTTATTCATTCTTCAGGTTGTTGTTGAATTTTGTGGTGACTTTCAATATTGAGGTTGTTGTTGCATTTGTTGGCGTTTTTCAATGTTGAGGTTGTTGTTGAATTTGTTGGTGTTATCAATGTTTTTTTTGAACTTTTTCTCTTCTTTTAAAAGTTGAGGTTGTTGTTGAATTTGTTGGTGTTTTTTACCGTTAAGCTTATTGAAATTGTAAGTTTTTTTCAATGTTGAGGTTGTTGTTGAATTTGTTGGTGTTTTTAAATGTTGAGGTTGATGTTGAATTTGTTGGTGATTTTCAATATTGAGGTTGTTGTTGAATTTGTTGGCGTTTTTCAATGTTGAGATTGTTGTTGAATTTGTTGCTGATTTTCAATATTGAGGTTTTAGTTGAATTTGTTGGTATTATCAATGTTATTTTTTGAACTTTTCTGTATTTTTCAATGCTGAGGTTGTTAATTTGTTGGTGTTTTTCAATGTTGAGGTTGTGGAATTTGTTCGTGTTTTTCAATGTTGAATTTGTTGTTGAATTTGTTGGTGATTTTCAATGTTGATGTTGTTGTTGAATTTGTTGGTGATTTTCAATGTTTTTTTGTTGAACGTGGTTGTAATTTTAAAAAATGAGGTTGTTCTTGAATTTGTTGGTGTTTTTCAAAGTTGAGGTCGTTGAATTTGTAGGTGATTTTCAATATTGGGTTTGTTGTTGAATTTGTTGGTGTTTTTCGCTGTTGAGGTTTTTGATGAATTTGTTGGTGTTTGTCAATGTTTAGGTTGTTGTTGAATTTGTTGGTGTTTTTCAATGTTGAGGTTGTTCAATTTGTTGGTGAGTATCAAATGTTTTTGTTGAACTTTTTTGGATTTTTAAAATTTGAGGGTGTTGTTGAATTTGTTGGTGTTTTTCAATGTAGAGTTGTTGTTGAATTTGTTGGTGTTTTTCAATGTTGAGATTGTTGTTGAATTTATTGCTGATTTTAAATGTTGAGGTCGTTGTTGAACATGTTGGTGTCTTTCAATATTGAGGTTGTTGTTGAATTTGTTGGTGTTTTTCGATGTTGAGGTTGTTGTAGAATTTGTTGGTGATTTTCAATATTGTGGTTTTAGTTGAATTTGTTGGTATTATCAAAGTTATTTTTTGAATATTTTTGTATTTTTCAATGTTGAGGTTGTTGTTGAATTTGTTGGTGTTTATCAATGTTGCGATTGTTGTTGAATTTGTTGGTGTTTGTCAATGTTTAGGCTGTTGTTGAATTTGTTGGTGTTTTTCAATGTTGAGGTTGTTCAATTTGTTGGTGAGTATCAATATTGAGGTTGTTGTTGAATTTGTTGGTTTTATCAATGTTCTTTTTTAAACTTAATCTCTTGTTTTAAAAGTTGAGGTTGTTGTTGAATTTGTTGGTGTTTTTCAATGTTGAGGTTGTTGTTAAATTTGTTGGTG
Organism: Cetorhinus maximus; assembly: GCF_964194155.1. NCBI lineage: Eukaryota > Metazoa > Chordata > Chondrichthyes > Lamniformes > Cetorhinidae > Cetorhinus > Cetorhinus maximus. Next base: position 47,002 of record NW_027596590.1, read on the forward strand.
ATATTCAGTAATGAGATTGTTGTTGAAGTTGTTGGTGTTATCAATGTTATTTATTGAACTTTTTTGTATTATTCAATGTTGAGGTTGTTGTTGAATTTGTTGGTGTTTTTCATTGTTGAGGTTGTTGTTGAATTTGTTGGTGTTTTTCATTGTTGAGGTTTTTTTTAATTTGTTAGTGTTGTCAATGTTATTGTTGAACTTTTTCGTATTTTTAAAAGTTAAGGTTGTTGTTGAATTTGAAGGTGTTATTCAATGTTTAGTTTTTGTTGAATTTTCTGTTGTTTTTCATTGTTGAGGTTGTTGTTGAATTAGTAGGTGATTTTCAATGTTAAGGTTGTTGTTGAATTTGTTGTTTATTTTCAATATTGAATTTGTTGTTGAATTTGTTGGTGTTATCAATGCTTTTTTTGAAATTTTTATCTTCTTTTAAAAGTTGAGGTTGTTGTTGAATTTGTTGGTATTTTTCAAAGTTGTGGTTGTTTTTGAATTATTTGTTGTTTTTCATTGTTGAGGTTGTTGTTGAATTTGTTGGTGTTTGTCAATGTTGATGTTGTTCAATTTGTTAGTGATTATCAATATTGAGGTTATTGTTGAATTTGTTGGTGTTTTTCATTGTTGAGGTTGTTGTCAATTTGTTGGTGTTATCAATGTTGAGGTTGTTGTTGAATTTGTTTGTGACTTTCAATATACAGGTTGTTGTTGAATTTCTTGGTTTTATCAATGATCTTTTTTGAACTTTTTGGTAGTTTTAACTGTTGAGGTTGTTGTTGAATTTGTTGGTGTTTTTCAATGTTGAGCTTCTTGTTGAAATTGTTGGTGTTTTTAAATGTTGAGGTTGATGTTGAATTTGTTGGTGATTTTCAATATTGAGGTTGTTGTTGAATTTGTTGCTGATTTTCAATTTTGAGGTCGTTTTTGAACTTGTTGGTGTCTTTCAATATTGAGGTTGTTGTTGAATTTGTTGGTGATTTTCAATATTGAGGTTGTTGTTGAATTTGTTGGTGTTTTTCAGTTTTGAGGTTGTTGTTGAATTTGTTGGTGTTTTTCATTGTTGAGGTTTTTGTTGAATTCGTTGGTGTTTTTCAATGTTGAGGTTGTTGTTGAATTTGTTGGTGTTTTTAAATGTTGAGCTTGTTGTTGAAGTTGTAAGTTTTTTTCAATGTTGAGGTAGTTGTTGAATTTGTTGCTGTTTTTAAATGTTGAGGTTAATGTTGAATTTGTTGGTGATTTTCAATATTGAGGTTGTTGTAGAATTTGTTGGCGTTTTTCAATGTTGAGATTGTTGTTGAATTTGTTGCTGATTTTCAATGTTGAGGTCGTTGTTGAACTTGTTGGTGCCTTTCAATATTGAGGTTGCTGTTGAATTTGTTGGTGATTTTCAATATTGAGGTTTTAGTTGAATTTGTTGGTGTTATCAATGTTATTTTTTGAACTTTTTTGTATTTTTCAATGTTGAGGTTGTTGAATTTGTTGGTGTTTTTCAATGTTGAGTTTGTTGTTGAATTTGTTGGTGATTTTCAATGTTGAGGTTGTTGTCGAATTTGTTGGTGTTATCAATGTTTTTGTTGAATTTTTTTTTTATTTTTAAAATTTGAGGTTGTTGTTGAATTTGTTGGTGTTTTTCAATGTTGAGGTTGTTGTTGAATTTGTTGGTGTTTTTCATTGTTGAGGTTTTTGTTGAATTTGTTGGTGTTATCAATGTTTTTGTTGAACTTTTTTGTATTTTTAAAAGTTGAGGTTGTTATTGAATTTGTTGGCATTTTTCAATGTTGAGATTGTTGTTGAATATGTTGCTGATTTTAAATGTTGAGGTTGTTGTTGAACTTGTTGGTGTCTTTCAATATTGAGGTTGTTGTTGAATTTGTTGGTGTTTTTCAATATTTAGGTGGTTGTTGAATTTGTTGGTGATTTTCAGTATTGAGGTAGTTGATGAATTTGTTTGTGTTATCAATGTTTTTGTTGAACTTTTTTGTATTTTTCAATGTTGAGGTTGTTGTTGAATTTGTTGGTGATTTTCATTGTTGAGGTTTTTGTTGAATTTGATGGTGTTATCAATGTTTTTGTTGAACTTTTTTGTATTTTTAAAAGTTAAGGTTGTTGTTGAATTTGTTGGTGTATTTCAATGTTGAGGTTGTTGTTGAATTTTTTGTTGTTTTTCATTGTTGAGGTTGTTGTTGAATTTGTTGGTGATTTTCAATATTGAGGTTGTTGTTGAATTTGTTGGCGTTTTTCAATGTTGAGGTTGTTGTTGAATTTGTTGATGATTTTCAATATTGAGGTTGTTGTTGAATTTGTTGGTGATTTTCAATGTTGAGGTTGTTGTTGAATTTGTTGTTGTCTTTTAATATTGAGATTGTTGTTGAATTTTTCACTGATTTTCAATGTTGAGGTCGTTGTTGAAATTGTTGGTGTCTTTCAATATTGAGGTTGTTGCTGAATTTGTTGGCGTTTTTCAATGATGAGATTGTTGTTGAATTTTTCGTTAATTTTCAATGTTGAGGATGTTGTTGAATTTGTTGGTATTTTTCAATGTTGAGGTTGTTGTTGAATTTGTTGGTAATTTTCAATGTTGAGGTTGTTGATGAATTTGTTGGTGTTTTTTATTGTTGAGGTTATTGTTGAATTTGTTGATGTTATCAATGTTCAGGTTGTTAAAGTTGTTGGTGTTTTTCAATGTTGAGATTTTTGTTGAATTTGTTCATGCTTTTCATTGTTGAGGTTGATGTTGAATTTGTTGATGTTATCAATGTTTTTTTATTGAACTTGTTTATATTTTTAAAAGTTATGGTGGTTGTTGAATTTGTTGGTGTCTTTCAATCTTGAGGTTGTTGCTGAATTTGTTGGTGTCTTTCAATATTGAGGTTGTTGTTGAATTTGTTGGTGTTTTTCAATGTTGAGGTTGTTCTTGAATTTGTTGGTGTTTTTCAAAATTGAGGTTGTTGTTGAATTTGTTGGCGTTTTTCAATGTTGAGATTTTTCTTGAATTTGTTGCTGATTTGCAATGTTTAGGCAGTTGTTGAACTTGTTGTTCTCTTTCAATATTGAGGATGTTGTTGAATTTGTTGTTATTATCAATGTTATTTTTTGAACTGTTCTGTATTTTTCAATGTTGAGGTTGTTGTTGAATTTGTTGGTGTTTTTCTTTGTTGAGGTTGTTGTTGAATTTGATGGAGTTATCAATGTTTTTTTTGAACTTTTTCTCTTCTTTTAAAAGTTGAGGTTGTTGTTGAATTTGTTGGTGTTTTTCATTGTTGAGGTTGTTGTTGAATTTGTTGCTGCTTTTCAATGTTGAGGTTGTTGTTGAATTTGTTGGTGATTTTCAATGTTGAGGATGTTGTTGAATTTTTCGCTAATTTTCAATGTTGAGGATGTTGTTGAATTTGTTGGTATTTTTCAATGTTGAGGTTGTTGTTGAATTTGTTGGTGTTTTACAATGTTGAGGTTGTTCTTGAATTTGTTGCTGCTTTTCAATGTTGAGGTTGTTGTTGAATTTGTTGGTAATTTTCAATGTAGAGGTTGTTGATGAATTTGTTGGTGTTTTTTATTGTTGAGGTTATTGTTGAATTTGTTGATGTTATCAATGTTCAGGTTGTTGTTGAATTTGTTGATGATTTTCAATGTTCAGGTTGTTAAAGTTGTTGGTGTTTTTCAATGTTGAGATTTTTGTTGAATTTGTTGGTGCTTTTCATTGTTGAGGTTGATTTTGAATTTGTTGGTGTTATCAATGTTTTTTTATTGAACTTGTTTATATTTTTAAAAGTTATGGTGGTTGTTGAATTTGTTGGTGTCTTTCAATCTTGAGGTTGTTGCTGAATTTGTTGGTGTCTTTCAATATTGAGGTTGTTGTTGAATTTGTTGGTGTTTTTCAATGTTGAGGTTGTTGTTGAATTTGTTGGCGTTTTTCAATGTTGAGATTTTTCTTGAATTTGTTGCTGATTTGCAATGTTTAGGCCGTTGTTGAACTTGTTGTTCTCTTTCAATATTGAGGATGTTGTTGAATTTGTTGTTATTATCAATGTTATTTTTTGAACTGTTCTGTATTTTTCAATATTGAGGTTGTTGTTGAATTTGTTGGTGTTTTTCTTTGTTGAGGTTGTTGTTGAATTTGATGGAGTTATCAATGTTTTTTTGAACTTTTTCTCTTCTTTTAAAAGTTGAGGTTGTTGTTGAATTTGTTGGTGTTTTTCATTGTTGATGTTGTTGTTGAATTTGTTGCTGCTTTTCAATGTTGAGGTTGTTGTTGAATTTGTTGGTGATTTTCAATGTTGAGGTTGTTTTTGAATTTGTTGGTGTTATCAATGTTATTTTTTCAATTTTTTGTGTTTTTCAATGTTGAGGTTATTGTTGAATCTGTTGATGTTATCAATGTAATTTTTCAAACTTTTTTGTATTTTTAAAGTTGAGGTTGTGGTTGAATTTCTTGGTGTTATCAATGTTTTTTTTGAACTTTTTATCTTCTTTTAAAATTGGAGGTTCTTGTTTAATTTGTTGACGTTTTTCAATGTTGAGGTTGTTGTTGAATTTGTTGGTGAATTTCAATATTGAAGTTGTTGAATTTGTTGGTGATTTTCAATGTTGAGGTTGTTGTTGAATTTGTTGGTGTTATCAATGTTTTTTTGAACTTCTCTTCTTTTAAAAGTTGAGGTTGTTGTTGAATTTGTTTGTGTTTTTCAATGTTGAGGTTGCTGTTGAATTTGTTGGTGATTTTCAAAATTGAGGTTTTTGTTGAATTTGTTGTCGTTTTTCAATGTTGAGGTTGTTGTTGAATTTGTTGGAGATTTTCAATGTTGAGGTTGTTGTTGAATTTGTTGATGATTTTCAATATTGAGGTTGTTGTTGAATTTGTTTGGTGATTTTCAATGTTGAGGTTGATGTTGAATTTATTGTTGTCTTTTAATATAGAGGTTGTTGTTGAATTTTTAGGTGTTTTTCAAAATTGAGGTTGTTGTTGAATTTGATGGTGTTTTTCAATGTTGAGATTGTTGTTGAATTTTTCGCTGATTTTCAATGTTGAGGTTGTTGTTGAATTTGTTGGTGTCTTTCAATATTGAGGTTGTTGTTGAATTTGTTGGTGTTTTTCAATGTTGAGGTTGTTGTTGAATTTGTTGGTGCTTTTCATTGATGAGGTTGATGTTGAATTTGTAGGTGTTATCAATGTTTTTTTATTGAACTTGTTTGTATTTTTAAAAGTTAAGGTTGTTGTTGAATTTGTTGGTGTCTTTCAATATTGTGGTTGTTCTTGAATTTGTTGGTGATTTTCAAAATTGAGGTTGTTGTTGAATTTGTTGGCGTTTTTCAATGTTGAGATTTTTCTCGAATTTGTTGCTGATTTGCAATGTTTAGTTCGTTGTTGAACTTGTTCTCTTTCAATATTGAGGATGTTGTTGAATTTGTTGTTATTATCAATGTTATTTTTTGAACTGTTCTGTATTTTTCAATGTTGAGGTTGTTGTTGAATTTGTTGGTATTTTTCAACGTTGAGGTTATTGTTGAATTTGTTGGTGTTTTTCATTGTTGAGGTTGTTGTTGAATTTGATTGAGTTATCAATGTTTTTTTTGAACTTTTTCTCTTCTTTTAAAAGTTGAGGTTGTTTTTGAATTTGTTGGTGTTTTTCAATGTTGAGGTTGTTGTTGAACTTGTTAGTGTTTTTCAATGTTGAGATTGTTGTTGAAATGGTTGCTGATTTTCAATGTTGAGGACGTTGTTGAACTTTTTGGTGCCTATCAATATTGAGAATGTTGTTGCATTTGTTGGTGTTATCAATGTTATTTTTTGAACTTTTCTGTATTTTTCAATGTTGAGGTTGTTGATGAATTTGTTGGTATTTTTCAATGTTGAGGTTGTTGTTGAATTTGTTGGTGTTTTTCAATGCTGAGGTTGTTGTTGAATTTGTTGGTGCTTTTCATTGATGAGGTTGATGTTGAATTTGTTGGTGTTATCAATTTTTTTTATTGAACTTTTTTGTATTTTTAAAAGTTAATGTTGTTGTTGAATTTGTTGGTGTTTTTCAATCTTGATGTTGTTGTTGAATTTGTTGGTGTCTTTCAATATTGAGGTTGATGTTGAATTTGTTGGTGTTTTTCAATGTTGAGATTGTTGTTGAATTTGTTGGAGATTTTCAAAATTGAGCTTGTCGTTGAATTTGTTGGCGTTTTTCAATGTTGAGATTGTTGTTGAATTTGTTGCTGATTTTCAATGTTGAGGTCGTTGTTGAACTTTTTGGTGCCATTCAATATTGAGGATGTTGTTGAATTTGTTGGTGTTATCAATGTTATTTTTTTAACTTTTCAGTATTTTTCAATGTTGAGGTTGTTGTTGAATTTGTTGATATTTTTCAATGTTGAGGTTGTTGTTGAATTTCTTGGTGTTTTTCAATGCTGAGGTTGTTGTTGAATTTGTTGGTGATTTTCAATATTGAGGTTGTTGTTGAATTTGTCGGCGTTTTTCAATGCTGAGTTTGTTGTTGAATTTGTTGATGATTTTCGATATTGATGTTGTTAAATTGGTTGGTGGTTTTCATTGTTGAGGTTGTTGTTGAATTTGTTGACGTCTTTCAATATTGAGTTTGTTGTTGAATTTGCTGCTGTTTTTCAATGTTGAGGTTGTTTTTGAATTTCCTGGTGATTTTCAAAATTGAGCTTGTTGTTGAATTTGTTGGCCGTGTTCAATGTTGAGGTTGTTTGAATTTTTTGCTGATTTTCAATGTTGAGTTTGTTGTTGAAATTGTTAGTGTCTTTCAATATTGAGGTTGTTGGTGAATTTGTTGGTGTTATCAATGTTATTTATTGAACTTTATTGTACGTTTCAATGTTGAGGTTGTTGTTTTATTTGTTGGTATTTTTCAATGTTGAGGTTGTTGTTGAATTTGTTGGTGTTTTTCATTGTTGAGGTTGTTGTTGAATTTGTTGCTGCTTTTCAATTATGAGGTTGTTGTTGAATTTGTTGGTGTTTTTCAATGTTCAGGTTGTTGTTGAATTTCTTGGTGTTTTTCATTGTTGAGGTTGTTGTTGAATTTCTTGGTGTTTTTCTTTGTTGAGGTTGTTCTTGAATTTGTTGGTGTTATCAATGTTCTTTGTTGAACTGTTTGTATTTTTAAAAGTTAAAGTTGTTTTTGAATTTGTTGGTATTTTTCAACGTTGAGGTTGTTGAATTTTTTCGTGTTTTTTATTGTTGAGGTTTTTGTTGAATTTGTTGGTGTTATCAATGTTTTTTGTTGAACTTGTTTGTATTTTTAAAAATATGGTTTTTGTTGAATTTGTTGGTGTTTTTCAATGTTCAGGTTGTTATTGAAGTTGTTGGTGTTTTTCAATGTTGAGGTTGTTGAAGTTGTTGGTGTTTTTCAATGTTGAGGTTGTTGTTGAATTTGTTGGTGTTTTTCATTGTTGAGGTTGTTGTTGAATTTGATGGTGTTATCAATGTTTTTTGTTGAACTGTTTGTATTTTTAAAAGTTAAGGTTGTTGTTGAATTTGTTGGTATTTTTCAACGTTGAGGTTGTTGTTGAATTTTTTCTTGTTTTTATTGTTGAGGTTTTTGTTGAGTTTGTTGGTGTTTTTCATTGTTGAGGTTGTTGTTGAATTTGTTGTTGATTTTCAACATTGAGTTTGCTGTTGAATTTGTTGGTGTTATCAATGTTATTTTTCGAACTTTTTTGTATTTTTCAATGTTGAGGTTGTTGTTGAAATTGTTGGTGTTATCAATGTTTTTTTTGAACTTTTTCTCTTCTTTTAAAAGTTAAGGTTGTTGTTGAATTTGTTGTTTTTTTTCATTGTTGTGGTTGTTTAATTGTTTGGTGTTTTTCATTGTTGAGGTTGTTTAAGTTGTTGGTGTTTTTCAATGTTGAGATTGTTGTTGAATTTGTGGGTGTTTTTCAATGTTGCGGTTGTTGTTGAATTTTTTGGTGTTTTCATTGTAGAGGTTGTTGTTGAATTTGTTGGTGATTTTCAATATTGAGGTTCTGGTCGAATCTGTTGGCGTTGTTCAATGTTGAGGTTGTTGTTGAATTTGTGGGTGTTTTTCAATGTTGCGGTTGTTGTTGAATTTTTTGGTGTTTTTCATTGTTGAGGTTGTAGTTGAATTTGTTGGTTTTTTTCATTGTTGAGGTTGTTGTTGAATTTGTTGGTGATTTTCAATATTGAGGTTCTGGTCGAATTTGTTGGCGTTGTTCAATGTTGACATTGTTGTTGAATTTGTTTGTGTTGTCAATGTTTTATTTGAAGTTTTTCTCTTCTTTTAAAAGTTGAGGTTGTTGTTGAATTTGTTGGTGTTTTTCAATGTTGAGGTTGTTGTTCCATTTGTTGGTGTTTTGCAATGTTGAGGTTGTTGTTGAATTTGTTGGTGTTATCAATGTTTTTTTTGATATTTTTCTCTTCTTTTAAAAGTTGAGGTTGTTGTTGAATTTGTTTGTGTTTTTTAATGTTGAGGTTGTTGTTGAATTTGTTGGTGACTTTCAATATTGAGGTTGTTGTTGAATTTGTTGACGTTTTTCAATGATGAGGTTGTTTTTGAATTTGTGGGTGTTTTTCAATGTTGCGGTTGTTGTTGAATTTTTTGGTGTTTTCATTGTAGAGGTTGTTGTTGAATTTGTTGGTGATTTTCAATATTGAGGTTCTGGTCGAATCTGTTGGCATTGTTCAATGTTGAGGTTGTTGTTGAATTTGTTGACGTTTTTCAATGATGAGGTTGTTTTTGAATTTGTTGGTGAATTTCAATATTGATGTTGTTGAATTTGATGGTGATTTTGAATGTTGAGGTTGTTGTTGAATTTGTTGGTGTCCTTCAATATTGAGGTTGTTGTTGAATTTGTTGGTCTTTTTCATAATTGAGGTTGTTTTCGAATTTGTTGGTGTTATCAATTTTTTTTTGAACTTTTTCTCTTCTTTTAAAAGTTGAGGTTGTTGTTGAATTTGTTGGTGTTTTTCAATATTGAGTTTTTTGTTGAAATTGTTGGTGTTTTTCCATGTTGAGGTTGTTTTTGAATCTGTTGTTGATTTTCAATATAGAGTTTGTTGTTGAAATTGTTGGTGTTATAAATGTTATTTTTTGAAATTCTTTGTATTTATCAATGTTGAGGTAGTTGTTGAATTTGTTGTTGATTTTCAATATCGAGTTTGTTGTTGAATTTGTTGGTGTTATCATTGTTATTTTTTGAACTTTTTTTTATTTTTCAATGTTGAGGTTGTTGTTGAATTTGTTGGTGTTATCAATGTTATTTTACAAACTTTTTTGTATTTTTCATTGTTGAGGTTGTAGTTGAAATGGTTGGTGTTATCAATGTTTTTTTTGAACTTTTTCTCTTCTTTTAAAAGTTAAGGTTGTTGTTGAATTTGTTGGTATTTTTCATTGTTTTGGTTGTTTAATTGTTTGGTGTTTTTCATTGTTGAGGTTGTTGTTGAATTTGTTGGTGTTATCAATGTTTTTTTTAAACTATTTCTCTTCTTTTAAAAGTTGTTGTTGAATTTGTTGGTATTTTTCATTGTTGCGGTTTTAGAATTTCTCTGTGTCTTTCATTGTTGAGTTTGTTGAAGTTGTTGGTGTGTTTCAATGTTGAGGTTGTTGTTGAATTTGTTGTTGTTTTTTACTGTTGAGGTTGTTGTTGGATTTGTTGGTGTTATCAATGTTTTTTGTTGAACCTGTTTTTTTTAAAAGTTAAGGGTGTTGTAGAATTTGTTGGTGTTTTTCAATGTTGAGGTTGTTCAATTTGTTGGTGCTTTTCAATATTGAGGTTGTTGTTGAATTTGCTGGTTTTATCAATGTACGTTTTTGAACTTTTTCTCTTCTTTTAAAAGTTGAGGCTGTTGCTGAATTTGTTGGTGTTTTTCAATGTTGAGCTTGTTGTTGAATTTGTTGGTATTTTTCATTGTTGCGGTTTTAGAATTTCTCTGTGTCTTTCATTGTTGAGTTTGTTGAAGTTGTTGGTGTGTTTCAATGTTGAGGTTGTTGTTGAATTTGTTGTTGTTTTTTACTGTTGAGGTTGTTGTTGGATTTGTTGGTGTTATCAATGTTTTTTGTTGAACCTGTTTTTTTTAAAAGTTAAGGGTGTTGTAGAATTTGTTGGTGTTTTTCAATGTTGAGGTTGTTCAATTTGTTGGTGCTTTTCAATATTGAGGTTGTTGTTGAATTTGCTGGTTTTATCAATGTACGTTTTTGAACTTTTTCTCTTCTTTTAAAAGTTGAGGCTGTTGCTGAATTTGTTGGTGTTTTTCAATGTTGAGCTTGTTGTTGAATTTGTTGCATGTTTTCAATGTTGAGGTTGTTGTTGAATTTGTTGTTGATTTTCAATATCGAGTTTGTCTTTGAATTTGTTGGTGTAATCAATGTTAATTTTTGAACTTTTTTGTATTTTTCAATTTTGAGGTTGTTGTTGAATTTGTTGGTGTTATCAATGTTATTTTTCGAACATTTTTGTATTATTCAAAGTTAAGGTTGTTGTTGAATTTGTTGGTATTTTTCATTGTTGTGGTTGTTTAATTTTTTCGTGTTTTTCATTGTTGAGGTTGTTTAAGTTGTTGGTGTTTTTCAATGTTGAGGTTGTTGTTGAATTTGTTGCTGCTTTTCATTGTTGAGGTTGTAGTCAAATTTGCTGGTGTTTTACATTGTTGAGGTTGTTGTAGAATTTATTGCTGTTATCAATGTTATTTTATGAACATTTATTGTACATTTGAAAGTTGAGTTGTTGTTGAATTTGAGGCTTTTTTTCAATGTGGAGATCGTTGTTGAATTTGTTGGTGATTTTCAATGTTGAGGTTGTTGTTGAATCTGTTGTTAATTTTCAATATTGAGTTTCATGTTGAATTTGTTGATGTTATCAATGTTATTTTTTGAACATTTTTGTATTTTTCAACGTTGAGGTTGTTGTTGAATTTGTTGGTGTTATCAATGTTATTTTTTGAACTTTTTTGTATTTTTCAATTTTGAGGTTGTTGTTGAATTTGTTGGTGTTATCAATGTTATTTTTCGAACATTTTTGTATTATTCAAAGTTAAGGTTGTTGTTGAATTTGTTGGTATTTTTCATTGTTGTGGTTGTTTAATTTTTTCGTGTTTTTCATTGTTGAGGTTGTTTAAGTTGTTGGTGTTTTTCAATGTTGAGGTTGTTGTTGAATTTGTGGGTGTTTTTCAATGTTGCGGTTGTTGTTGAATTTTTTGGTGTTTTCATTGTTGAGGTTGTAGTTGAATTTGTTGGTGATTTTCAATATTGAGGTTCTGGTCGAATTTGTTGGCGTTGTTCAATGTTCAGGTTGTTGTTGAATTTGTGGGTGTTTTTCATTGTTGCGGTTGTTGTTGAATTTTTTGGTGTTTTTCATTGTTGAGGTTGTAGTTGAATTTGTTGGTTTTTTTCATTGTTGAGGTTTTTGTTGAATTTGTTGATGATTTTCAATATTGAGGTTCTGGTCGAAATTGTTGGCATTGTTCAATGTTGAGGTTGTTGTTGAATTTGTTTGTGTTATCAATGTTTTATTTGAATTTTTCTCTTCTTTTAAAAGTTGAGGATGTTGTTGAATTGTTGGTGTTTTTCAATGTTGAGGTTGTTGTTCAATTTGTTGGTGTTTTGCAATGTTGAGGTTGTTGTTGAATTTGTTGGTGACATTCAATATAGAGATTGTTGTTGCATTTGTTGGCGTTTTAACATGTTGAGGTTGTTGTTGAATTTGTTGTTGTTATCAATGTTTTTTTTGATCTTTTTCTCTTCTTTTAAAAGTTGAGGTTGTTGTTGAATTTGTTTGTGTTTTTTAATGTTGAGGTTGTTGTTGAATTTGTTGGTGACTTTCAATATTGAGGTTGTTGTTGAATTTGTTGGCCTTTTTCAATGATGAGGTTGTTGTTGAATTTGTTGGTGATTTTCAATATTGATGTTGTTGAATTTGTTGGTGATTTTGAATGTTGAGGTTGTTGTTGAATTTGTTGGTGTCCTTCAATATTGAGGTTGTTGTTGAATTTGTTGTTGTTTTTCATTGTTGATGTTGTTGTCGAATTTGTTGGTGTTATCAAATTTTTTTTGAACTTTTTCTCTTATTTTAAAAGTTCAGGTTGTTGTTGAATTTGTTGGTGTTTTTCCATATTGAGCTTGTTGTTGAATTTGTAGGTTTTATTCAATGTTGAGTTTTTTGTTGAATTTGTTGGTGTTTTTCCATGTTGAGGTTGTTGGTGAATCTGTTGTTGATTTTCGATATTGAGTTTGTTGTTGAATTTGTTGGTGTTATCAATGTTATTTTTTGAAATTCGTTGTAGTTTTCAATGTTGTGGTTGTTGTTGAATTTGTTGGTGTTATCAATCATATTTTTTGAACTTTTTAGTATTTTTCAATGTTGAGGTTGTTCAATTTGTTGGTGTTTTTCAATGTTGATGTTATTGTTGAATTTGTTGCTGTTTTTCAATGTTGAGGTTGTTGTGGAAATTGTTGGTGATTTTCATTGTTGAGGTTTTTGTTGAATTTGTTGATGTGATCAATGTTATTTGTTGAACTTGTTTTTTTTAAAAAGTTTTGGTTGTTGTTGAATTTGTTGGTGTTTTTCAATGTTGAGGTTGTTCAATTGGTTGGTGTTTTTCAATGTTGATGTTGTTGTTGAATTTGTTTGTATTTTTAAATGTTAAGGTTGTTGTTGAATTTATTGGTGTTTTTCATTGTTGAGGTTGTTGTTGAATTGGTTGGTATTTTTGAATGTCGAGGTTGTTGTTGAATTTGTTGGTGTTTTTCATTGTTGAGGTTGTAGTTGAATTTGTTGGTGTTTTACAATGTTGAGGTTGTTGTTGAATTTGTTGCTGTTAGCAATGTTATTTTTTGAACATTTATTGTACTTTTGAAAGTTGAGCTTGTTGTTGAATTTGTGGGTATTTTTCAATGTGGAGATCGTTGTTGAATTTGTTGGTGTTTTTCAATGTTGAGGTTGTTGTTGAATTTGCTGGTGTTTTTCATTGTTGAGGTTTTTGTTGAATTTGTTGATGATTTTCAATATTGAGGTTTTGGTCGAAATTGTTGGCATTGTTCAATGTTGAGGTTGTTGTTGAATTTGTTTGTGTTATCAATGTTTTATTTGAATTTTTCTCTTCTTTTAAAAGTTGAGGATGTTGTTGAATTGTTGGTGTTTTTCAATGTTGAGGTTGTTGTTCAATTTGTTGGTGTTTTGCAATGTTGAGGTTGTTGTTGAATTTGTTGGTGACATTCAATATAGAGATTGTTGTTGCATTTGTTGGCGTTTTAACATGTTGAGGTTGTTGTTGAATTTGTTGGTGTTATCAATGTTTTTTTTGATCTTTTTCTCTTCTTTTAAAAGTTGAGGTTGTTGTTGAATTTGTTTGTGTTTTTTAATGTTGAGGTTGTTGTTGAATTTGTTGGTGACTTTCAATATTGAGGTTGTTGTTGAATTTGTTGGTGTTTTTCATTATTGAGGTTGTTGTTGAATTTGTTGGTGATTTTCAATATTGATGTTGTTGAATTTGTTGGTGATTTTGAATGTTGAGGTTGTTGTTGAATTTGTTGGTGTCCTTCAATATTGAGGTTGTTGTTGAATTTGTTGTTGTTTTTCATTGTTGATGTTGTTGTCGAATTTGTTGGTGTTATCAAATTTTTTTTGAACTTTTTCTCTTATTTTAAAAGTTCAGGTTGTTGTTGAATTTGTTGGTGTTTTTCCATATTGAGCTTGTTGTTGAATTTGTAGGTTTTATTCAATGTTGAGTTTTTTGTTGAATTTGTTGGTGTTTTTCCATGTTGAGGTTGTTGTTGAATCTGTTGTTGATTTTCGATATTGAGTTTGTTGTTGAATTTGTTGGTGTTATCAATGTTATTTTTTGAAATTCGTTGTAGTTTTCAATGTTGTGGTTGTTGTTGAATTTGTTGGTGTTATCAATCATATTTTTTGAACTTTTTAGTATTTTTCAATGTTGAGGTTGTTCAATTTGTTGGTGTTTTTCAATGTTGATGTTATTGTTGAATTTGTTGCTGTTTTTCAATGTTGAGGTTGTTGTGGAAATTGTTGGTGATTTTCATTGTTGAGGTTTTTGTTGAATTTGTTGATGTGATCAATGTTATTTGTTGAACTTGTTTTTTTAAAAAAGTTTTGGTTGTTGTTGAATTTGTTGGTGTTTTTCAATGTTGAGTTTGTTCAATTGGTTGGTGTTTTTCAATGTTGATGTTGTTGTTGAATTTGTTTGTATTTTTAAATGTTAAGGTTGTTGTTGAATTTATTGGTGTTTTTCATTGTTGAGGTTGTTGTTGAATTGGTTGGTATTTTTGAATGTTGAGGTTGTTGTTGAATTTGTTGGTGTTTTTCATTGTTGAGGTTGTAGTTGAATTTGTTGGTGTTTTACAATGTTGAGGTTGTTGTTGAATTTGTTGCTGTTAGCAATGTTATTTTTTGAACATTTATTGTACTTTTGAAAGTTGAGCTTGTTGTTGAATTTGTGGGTATTTTTCAATGTGGAGATCGTTGTTGAATTTGTTGGTGTTTTTCAATGTTGAGGTTGTTGTTGAATTTGTTGGTCTTTTTCAATGTTGAGGTTGTTGTTGAATTTGTTGTGTGATTTTCAACGTTGAGGTTGTTGTTGAATTTGTTGGTGTCTTTCAATATTGAGGTTGCTGTTGAATTAGCTGGTGTTTTTCAATGTTGATGTTGTTGTTGAATTTGTTGGTGACTTTCAATTATGAGGTTGTTGTTGAACTTGTTAGTGTTTTTCAATGTTGAGATTGTTGTTGAAATGGTTGCTGATTTTCAATGTTGAGGACGTTGTTGAACTTTTTGGTGCCTATCAATATTGAGAATGTTGTTGCATTTGTTGGTGTTATCAATGTTATTTTTTGAACTTTTCTGTATTTTTCAATGTTGAGGTTGTTGATGAATTTGTTGGTATTTTTCAATGTTGAGGTTGTTGTTGAATTTGTTGGTGTTTTTCAATGCTGAGGTTGTTGTTGAATTTGTTGGTGCTTTTCATTGATGAGGTTGATGTTGAATTTGTTGGTGTTATCAATTTTTTTTATTGAACTTTTTTGTATTTTTAAAAGTTAATGTTGTTGTTGAATTTGTTGGTGTTTTTCAATCTTGATGTTGTTGTTGAATTTGTTGGTGTCTTTCAATATTGAGGTTGATGTTGAATTTGTTGGTGTTTTTCAATGTTGAGATTGTTGTTGAATTTGTTGGAGATTTTCAAAATTGAGCTTGTCGTTGAATTTGTTGGCGTTTTTCAATGTTGAGATTGTTGTTGAATTTGTTGCTGATTTTCAATGTTGAGGTCGTTGTTGAACTTTTTGGTGCCATTCAATATTGAGGATGTTGTTGAATTTGTTGGTGTTATCAATGTTATTTTTTTAACTTTTCAGTATTTTTCAATGTTGAGGTTGTTGTTGAATTTGTTGATATTTTTCAATGTTGAGGTTGTTGTTGAATTTCTTGGTGTTTTTCAATGCTGAGGTTGTTGTTGAATTTGTTGGTGATTTTCAATATTGAGGTTGTTGTTGAATTTGTCGGCGTTTTTCAATGCTGAGTTTGTTGTTGAATTTGTTGATGATTTTCGATATTGATGTTGTTAAATTGGTTGGTGGTTTTCATTGTTGAGGTTGTTGTTGAATTTGTTGACGTCTTTCAATATTGAGTTTGTTGTTGAATTTGCTGCTGTTTTTCAATGTTGAGGTTGTTTTTGAATTTCCTGGTGATTTTCAAAATTGAGCTTGTTGTTGAATTTGTTGGCCGTGTTCAATGTTGAGGTTGTTTGAATTTTTTGCTGATTTTCAATGTTGAGTTTGTTGTTGAAATTGTTAGTGTCTTTCAATATTGAGGTTGTTGGTGAATTTGTTGGTGTTATCAATGTTATTTATTGAACTTTATTGTACGTTTCAATGTTGAGGTTGTTGTTTTATTTGTTGGTATTTTTCAATGTTGAGGTTGTTGTTGAATTTGTTGGTGTTTTTCATTGTTGAGGTTGTTGTTGAATTTGTTGCTGCTTTTCAATTATGAGGTTGTTGTTGAATTTGTTGGTGTTTTTCAATGTTCAGGTTGTTGTTGAATTTCTTGGTGTTTTTCATTGTTGAGGTTGTTGTTGAATTTCTTGGTGTTTTTCTTTGTTGAGGTTGTTCTTGAATTTGTTGGTGTTATCAATGTTCTTTGTTGAACTGTTTGTATTTTTAAAAGTTAAAGTTGTTTTTGAATTTGTTGGTATTTTTCAACGTTGAGGTTGTTGAATTTTTTCGTGTTTTTTATTGTTGAGGTTTTTGTTGAATTTGTTGGTGTTATCAATGTTTTTTGTTGAACTTGTTTGTATTTTTAAAAATATGGTTTTTGTTGAATTTGTTGGTGTTTTTCAATGTTCAGGTTGTTATTGAAGTTGTTGGTGTTTTTCAATGTTGAGGTTGTTGAAGTTGTTGGTGTTTTTCAATGTTGAGGTTGTTGTTGAATTTGTTGGTGTTTTTCATTGTTGAGGTTGTTGTTGAATTTGATGGTGTTATCAATGTTTTTTGTTGAACTGTTTGTATTTTTAAAAGTTAAGGTTGTTGTTGAATTTGTTGGTATTTTTCAACGTTGAGGTTGTTGTTGAATTTTTTCTTGTTTTTATTGTTGAGGTTTTTGTTGAGTTTGTTGGTGTTTTTCATTGTTGAGGTTGTTGTTGAATTTGTTGTTGATTTTCAACATTGAGTTTGCTGTTGAATTTGTTGGTGTTATCAATGTTATTTTTCGAACTTTTTTGTATTTTTCAATGTTGAGGTTGTTGTTGAAATTGTTGGTGTTATCAATGTTTTTTTTGAACTTTTTCTCTTCTTTTAAAAGTTAAGGTTGTTGTTGAATTTGTTGTTTTTTTTCATTGTTGTGGTTGTTTAATTGTTTGGTGTTTTTCATTGTTGAGGTTGTTTAAGTTGTTGGTGTTTTTCAATGTTGAGATTGTTGTTGAATTTGTGGGTGTTTTTCAATGTTGCGGTTGTTGTTGAATTTTTTGGTGTTTTCATTGTAGAGGTTGTTGTTGAATTTGTTGGTGATTTTCAATATTGAGGTTCTGGTCGAATCTGTTGGCGTTGTTCAATGTTGAGGTTGTTGTTGAATTTGTGGGTGTTTTTCAATGTTGCGGTTGTTGTTGAATTTTTTGGTGTTTTTCATTGTTGAGGTTGTAGTTGAATTTGTTGGTTTTTTTCATTGTTGAGGTTGTTGTTGAATTTGTTGGTGATTTTCAATATTGAGGTTCTGGTCGAATTTGTTGGCGTTGTTCAATGTTGACATTGTTGTTGAATTTGTTTGTGTTGTCAATGTTTTATTTGAAGTTTTTCTCTTCTTTTAAAAGTTGAGGTTGTTGTTGAATTTGTTGGTGTTTTTCAATGTTGAGGTTGTTGTTCCATTTGTTGGTGTTTTGCAATGTTGAGGTTGTTGTTGAATTTGTTGGTGTTATCAATGTTTTTTTTGATATTTTTCTCTTCTTTTAAAAGTTGAGGTTGTTGTTGAATTTGTTTGTGTTTTTTAATGTTGAGGTTGTTGTTGAATTTGTTGGTGACTTTCAATATTGAGGTTGTTGTTGAATTTGTTGACGTTTTTCAATGATGAGGTTGTTTTTGAATTTGTGGGTGTTTTTCAATGTTGCGGTTGTTGTTGAATTTTTTGGTGTTTTCATTGTAGAGGTTGTTGTTGAATTTGTTGGTGATTTTCAATATTGAGGTTCTGGTCGAATCTGTTGGCATTGTTCAATGTTGAGGTTGTTGTTGAATTTGTTGACGTTTTTCAATGATGAGGTTGTTTTTGAATTTGTTGGTGAATTTCAATATTGATGTTGTTGAATTTGATGGTGATTTTGAATGTTGAGGTTGTTGTTGAATTTGTTGGTGTCCTTCAATATTGAGGTTGTTGTTGAATTTGTTGGTCTTTTTCATAATTGAGGTTGTTTTCGAATTTGTTGGTGTTATCAATTTTTTTTTTAACTTTTTCTCTTCTTTTAAAAGTTGAGGTTGTTGTTGAATTTGTTGGTGTTTTTCAATATTGAGTTTTTTGTTGAAATTGTTGGTGTTTTTCCATGTTGAGGTTGTTTTTGAATCTGTTGTTGATTTTCAATATAGAGTTTGTTGTTGAAATTGTTGGTGTTATAAATGTTATTTTTTGAAATTCTTTGTATTTATCAATGTTGAGGTAGTTGTTGAATTTGTTGTTGATTTTCAATATCGAGTTTGTTGTTGAATTTGTTGGTGTTATCATTGTTATTTTTTGAACTTTTTTTTATTTTTCAATGTTGAGGTTGTTGTTGAATTTGTTGGTGTTATCAATGTTATTTTACAAACTTTTTTGTATTTTTCATTGTTGAGGTTGTAGTTGAAATGGTTGGTGTTATCAATGTTTTTTTTGAACTTTTTCTCTTCTTTTAAAAGTTAAGGTTGTTGTTGAATTTGTTGGTATTTTTCATTGTTTTGGTTGTTTAATTGTTTGGTGTTTTTCATTGTTGAGGTTGTTGTTGAATTTGTTGGTGTTATCAATGTTTTTTTTAAACTATTTCTCTTCTTTTAAAAGTTGTTGTTGAATTTGTTGGTATTTTTCATTGTTGCGGTTTTAGAATTTCTCTGTGTCTTTCATTGTTGAGTTTGTTGAAGTTGTTGGTGTGTTTCAATGTTGAGGTTGTTGTTGAATTTGTTGTTGTTTTTTACTGTTGAGGTTGTTGTTGGATTTGTTGGTGTTATCAATGTTTTTTGTTGAACCTGTTTTTTTTAAAAGTTAAGGGTGTTGTAGAATTTGTTGGTGTTTTTCAATGTTGAGGTTGTTCAATTTGTTGGTGCTTTTCAATATTGAGGTTGTTGTTGAATTTGCTGGTTTTATCAATGTACGTTTTTGAACTTTTTCTCTTCTTTTAAAAGTTGAGGCTGTTGCTGAATTTGTTGGTGTTTTTCAATGTTGAGCTTGTTGTTGAATTTGTTGGTATTTTTCATTGTTGCGGTTTTAGAATTTCTCTGTGTCTTTCATTGTTGAGTTTGTTGAAGTTGTTGGTGTGTTTCAATGTTGAGGTTGTTGTTGAATTTGTTGTTGTTTTTTACTGTTGAGGTTGTTGTTGGATTTGTTGGTGTTATCAATGTTTTTTGTTGAACCTGTTTTTTTTAAAAGTTAAGGGTGTTGTAGAATTTGTTGGTGTTTTTCAATGTTGAGGTTGTTCAATTTGTTGGTGCTTTTCAATATTGAGGTTGTTGTTGAATTTGCTGGTTTTATCAATGTACGTTTTTGAACTTTTTCTCTTCTTTTAAAAGTTGAGGCTGTTGCTGAATTTGTTGGTGTTTTTCAATGTTGAGCTTGTTGTTGAATTTGTTGCATGTTTTCAATGTTGAGGTTGTTGTTGAATTTGTTGTTGATTTTCAATATCGAGTTTGTCTTTGAATTTGTTGGTGTAATCAATGTTAATTTTTGAACTTTTTTGTATTTTTCAATTTTGAGGTTGTTGTTGAATTTGTTGGTGTTATCAATGTTATTTTTCGAACATTTTTGTATTATTCAAAGTTAAGGTTGTTGTTGAATTTGTTGGTATTTTTCATTGTTGTGGTTGTTTAATTTTTTCGTGTTTTTCATTGTTGAGGTTGTTTAAGTTGTTGGTGTTTTTCAATGTTGAGGTTGTTGTTGAATTTGTTGCTGCTTTTCATTGTTGAGGTTGTAGTCAAATTTGCTGGTGTTTTACATTGTTGAGGTTGTTGTAGAATTTATTGCTGTTATCAATGTTATTTTATGAACATTTATTGTACATTTGAAAGTTGAGTTGTTGTTGAATTTGAGGCTTTTTTTCAATGTGGAGATCGTTGTTGAATTTGTTGGTGATTTTCAATGTTGAGGTTGTTGTTGAATCTGTTGTTAATTTTCAATATTGAGTTTCATGTTGAATTTGTTGATGTTATCAATGTTATTTTTTGAACATTTTTGTATTTTTCAACGTTGAGGTTGTTGTTGAATTTGTTGGTGTTATCAATGTTATTTTTTGAACTTTTTTGTATTTTTCAATTTTGAGGTTGTTGTTGAATTTGTTGGTGTTATCAATGTTATTTTTCGAACATTTTTGTATTATTCAAAGTTAAGGTTGTTGTTGAATTTGTTGGTATTTTTCATTGTTGTGGTTGTTTAATTTTTTCGTGTTTTTCATTGTTGAGGTTGTTTAAGTTGTTGGTGTTTTTCAATGTTGAGGTTGTTGTTGAATTTGTGGGTGTTTTTCAATGTTGCGGTTGTTGTTGAATTTTTTGGTGTTTTCATTGTTGAGGTTGTAGTTGAATTTGTTGGTGATTTTCAATATTGAGGTTCTGGTCGAATTTGTTGGCGTTGTTCAATGTTCAGGTTGTTGTTGAATTTGTGGGTGTTTTTCATTGTTGCGGTTGTTGTTGAATTTTTTGGTGTTTTTCATTGTTGAGGTTGTAGTTGAATTTGTTGGTTTTTTTCATTGTTGAGGTTTTTGTTGAATTTGTTGATGATTTTCAATATTGAGGTTCTGGTCGAAATTGTTGGCATTGTTCAATGTTGAGGTTGTTGTTGAATTTGTTTGTGTTATCAATGTTTTATTTGAATTTTTCTCTTCTTTTAAAAGTTGAGGATGTTGTTGAATTGTTGGTGTTTTTCAATGTTGAGGTTGTTGTTCAATTTGTTGGTGTTTTGCAATGTTGAGGTTGTTGTTGAATTTGTTGGTGACATTCAATATAGAGATTGTTGTTGCATTTGTTGGCGTTTTAACATGTTGAGGTTGTTGTTGAATTTGTTGTTGTTATCAATGTTTTTTTTGATCTTTTTCTCTTCTTTTAAAAGTTGAGGTTGTTGTTGAATTTGTTTGTGTTTTTTAATGTTGAGGTTGTTGTTGAATTTGTTGGTGACTTTCAATATTGAGGTTGTTGTTGAATTTGTTGGCCTTTTTCAATGATGAGGTTGTTGTTGAATTTGTTGGTGATTTTCAATATTGATGTTGTTGAATTTGTTGGTGATTTTGAATGTTGAGGTTGTTGTTGAATTTGTTGGTGTCCTTCAATATTGAGGTTGTTGTTGAATTTGTTGTTGTTTTTCATTGTTGATGTTGTTGTCGAATTTGTTGGTGTTATCAAATTTTTTTTGAACTTTTTCTCTTATTTTAAAAGTTCAGGTTGTTGTTGAATTTGTTGGTGTTTTTCCATATTGAGCTTGTTGTTGAATTTGTAGGTTTTATTCAATGTTGAGTTTTTTGTTGAATTTGTTGGTGTTTTTCCATGTTGAGGTTGTTGTTGAATCTGTTGTTGATTTTCGATATTGAGTTTGTTGTTGAATTTGTTGGTGTTATCAATGTTATTTTTTGAAATTCGTTGTAGTTTTCAATGTTGTGGTTGTTGTTGAATTTGTTGGTGTTATCAATCATATTTTTTGAACTTTTTAGTATTTTTCAATGTTGAGGTTGTTCAATTTGTTGGTGTTTTTCAATGTTGATGTTATTGTTGAATTTGTTGCTGTTTTTCAATGTTGAGGTTGTTGTGGAAATTGTTGGTGATTTTCATTGTTGAGGTTTTTGTTGAATTTGTTGATGTGATCAATGTTATTTGTTGAACTTGTTTTTTTTAAAAAGTTTTGGTTGTTGTTGAATTTGTTGGTGTTTTTCAATGTTGAGGTTGTTCAATTGGTTGGTGTTTTTCAATGTTGATGTTGTTGTTGAATTTGTTTGTATTTTTAAATGTTAAGGTTGTTGTTGAATTTATTGGTGTTTTTCATTGTTGAGGTTGTTGTTGAATTGGTTGGTATTTTTGAATGTCGAGGTTGTTGTTGAATTTGTTGGTGTTTTTCATTGTTGAGGTTGTAGTTGAATTTGTTGGTGTTTTACAATGTTGAGGTTGTTGTTGAATTTGTTGCTGTTAGCAATGTTATTTTTTGAACATTTATTGTACTTTTGAAAGTTGAGCTTGTTGTTGAATTTGTGGGTATTTTTCAATGTGGAGATCGTTGTTGAATTTGTTGGTGTTTTTCAATGTTGAGGTTGTTGTTGAATTTGCTGGTGTTTTTCATTGTTGAGGTTTTTGTTGAATTTGTTGATGATTTTCAATATTGAGGTTTTGGTCGAAATTGTTGGCATTGTTCAATGTTGAGGTTGTTGTTGAATTTGTTTGTGTTATCAATGTTTTATTTGAATTTTTCTCTTCTTTTAAAAGTTGAGGATGTTGTTGAATTGTTGGTGTTTTTCAATGTTGAGGTTGTTGTTCAATTTGTTGGTGTTTTGCAATGTTGAGGTTGTTGTTGAATTTGTTGGTGACATTCAATATAGAGATTGTTGTTGCATTTGTTGGCGTTTTAACATGTTGAGGTTGTTGTTGAATTTGTTGGTGTTATCAATGTTTTTTTTGATCTTTTTCTCTTCTTTTAAAAGTTGAGGTTGTTGTTGAATTTGTTTGTGTTTTTTAATGTTGAGGTTGTTGTTGAATTTGTTGGTGACTTTCAATATTGAGGTTGTTGTTGAATTTGTTGGTGTTTTTCATTATTGAGGTTGTTGTTGAATTTGTTGGTGATTTTCAATATTGATGTTGTTGAATTTGTTGGTGATTTTGAATGTTGAGGTTGTTGTTGAATTTGTTGGTGTCCTTCAATATTGAGGTTGTTGTTGAATTTGTTGTTGTTTTTCATTGTTGATGTTGTTGTCGAATTTGTTGGTGTTATCAAATTTTTTTTGAACTTTTTCTCTTATTTTAAAAGTTCAGGTTGTTGTTGAATTTGTTGGTGTTTTTCCATATTGAGCTTGTTGTTGAATTTGTAGGTTTTATTCAATGTTGAGTTTTTTGTTGAATTTGTTGGTGTTTTTCCATGTTGAGGTTGTTGTTGAATCTGTTGTTGATTTTCGATATTGAGTTTGTTGTTGAATTTGTTGGTGTTATCAATGTTATTTTTTGAAATTCGTTGTAGTTTTCAATGTTGTGGTTGTTGTTGAATTTGTTGGTGTTATCAATCATATTTTTTGAACTTTTTAGTATTTTTCAATGTTGAGGTTGTTCAATTTGTTGGTGTTTTTCAATGTTGATGTTATTGTTGAATTTGTTGCTGTTTTTCAATGTTGAGGTTGTTGTGGAAATTGTTGGTGATTTTCATTGTTGAGGTTTTTGTTGAATTTGTTGATGTGATCAATGTTATTTGTTGAACTTGTTTTTTTAAAAAAGTTTTGGTTGTTGTTGAATTTGTTGGTGTTTTTCAATGTTGAGTTTGTTCAATTGGTTGGTGTTTTTCAATGTTGATGTTGTTGTTGAATTTGTTTGTATTTTTAAATGTTAAGGTTGTTGTTGAATTTATTGGTGTTTTTCATTGTTGAGGTTGTTGTTGAATTGGTTGGTATTTTTGAATGTTGAGGTTGTTGTTGAATTTGTTGGTGTTTTTCATTGTTGAGGTTGTAGTTGAATTTGTTGGTGTTTTACAATGTTGAGGTTGTTGTTGAATTTGTTGCTGTTAGCAATGTTATTTTTTGAACATTTATTGTACTTTTGAAAGTTGAGCTTGTTGTTGAATTTGTGGGTATTTTTCAATGTGGAGATCGTTGTTGAATTTGTTGGTGTTTTTCAATGTTGAGGTTGTTGTTGAATTTGTTGGTCTTTTTCAATGTTGAGGTTGTTGTTGAATTTGTTGTGTGATTTTCAACGTTGAGGTTGTTGTTGAATTTGTTGGTGTCTTTCAATATTGAGGTTGCTGTTGAATTAGCTGGTGTTTTTCAATGTTGATGTTGTTGTTGAATTTGTTGGTGACTTTCAATTATGAGGTTGTTGTTGAACTTGTTAGTGTTTTTCAATGTTGAGATTGTTGTTGAAATGGTTGCTGATTTTCAATGTTGAGGACGTTGTTGAACTTTTTGGTGCCTATCAATATTGAGAATGTTGTTGCATTTGTTGGTGTTATCAATGTTATTTTTTGAACTTTTCTGTATTTTTCAATGTTGAGGTTGTTGATGAATTTGTTGGTATTTTTCAATGTTGAGGTTGTTGTTGAATTTGTTGGTGTTTTTCAATGCTGAGGTTGTTGTTGAATTTGTTGGTGCTTTTCATTGATGAGGTTGATGTTGAATTTGTTGGTGTTATCAATTTTTTTTATTGAACTTTTTTGTATTTTTAAAAGTTAATGTTGTTGTTGAATTTGTTGGTGTTTTTCAATCTTGATGTTGTTGTTGAATTTGTTGGTGTCTTTCAATATTGAGGTTGATGTTGAATTTGTTGGTGTTTTTCAATGTTGAGATTGTTGTTGAATTTGTTGGAGATTTTCAAAATTGAGCTTGTCGTTGAATTTGTTGGCGTTTTTCAATGTTGAGATTGTTGTTGAATTTGTTGCTGATTTTCAATGTTGAGGTCGTTGTTGAACTTTTTGGTGCCATTCAATATTGAGGATGTTGTTGAATTTGTTGGTGTTATCAATGTTATTTTTTTAACTTTTCAGTATTTTTCAATGTTGAGGTTGTTGTTGAATTTGTTGATATTTTTCAATGTTGAGGTTGTTGTTGAATTTCTTGGTGTTTTTCAATGCTGAGGTTGTTGTTGAATTTGTTGATGATTTTCAATATTGAGGTTTTGGTCGAAATTGTTGGCATTGTTCAATGTTGAGGTTGTTGTTGAATTTGTTTGTGTTATCAATGTTTTATTTGAATTTTTCTCTTCTTTTAAAAGTTGAGGATGTTGTTGAATTGTTGGTGTTTTTCAATGTTGAGGTTGTTGTTCAATTTGTTGGTGTTTTGCAATGTTGAGGTTGTTGTTGAATTTGTTGGTGACATTCAATATAGAGATTGTTGTTGCATTTGTTGGCGTTTTAACATGTTGAGGTTGTTGTTGAATTTGTTGGTGTTATCAATGTTTTTTTTGATCTTTTTCTCTTCTTTTAAAAGTTGAGGTTGTTGTTGAATTTGTTTGTGTTTTTTAATGTTGAGGTTGTTGTTGAATTTGTTGGTGACTTTCAATATTGAGGTTGTTGTTGAATTTGTTGGTGTTTTTCATTATTGAGGTTGTTGTTGAATTTGTTGGTGATTTTCAATATTGATGTTGTTGAATTTGTTGGTGATTTTGAATGTTGAGGTTGTTGTTGAATTTGTTGGTGTCCTTCAATATTGAGGTTGTTGTTGAATTTGTTGTTGTTTTTCATTGTTGATGTTGTTGTCGAATTTGTTGGTGTTATCAAATTTTTTTTGAACTTTTTCTCTTATTTTAAAAGTTCAGGTTGTTGTTGAATTTGTTGGTGTTTTTCCATATTGAGCTTGTTGTTGAATTTGTAGGTTTTATTCAATGTTGAGTTTTTTGTTGAATTTGTTGGTGTTTTTCCATGTTGAGGTTGTTGTTGAATCTGTTGTTGATTTTCGATATTGAGTTTGTTGTTGAATTTGTTGGTGTTATCAATGTTATTTTTTGAAATTCGTTGTAGTTTTCAATGTTGTGGTTGTTGTTGAATTTGTTGGTGTTATCAATCATATTTTTTGAACTTTTTAGTATTTTTCAATGTTGAGGTTGTTCAATTTGTTGGTGTTTTTCAATGTTGATGTTATTGTTGAATTTGTTGCTGTTTTTCAATGTTGAGGTTGTTGTGGAAATTGTTGGTGATTTTCATTGTTGAGGTTTTTGTTGAATTTGTTGATGTGATCAATGTTATTTGTTGAACTTGTTTTTTTAAAAAAGTTTTGGTTGTTGTTGAATTTGTTGGTGTTTTTCAATGTTGAGTTTGTTCAATTGGTTGGTGTTTTTCAATGTTGATGTTGTTGTTGAATTTGTTTGTATTTTTAAATGTTAAGGTTGTTGTTGAATTTATTGGTGTTTTTCATTGTTGAGGTTGTTGTTGAATTGGTTGGTATTTTTGAATGTTGAGGTTGTTGTTGAATTTGTTGGTGTTTTTCATTGTTGAGGTTGTAGTTGAATTTGTTGGTGTTTTACAATGTTGAGGTTGTTGTTGAATTTGTTGCTGTTAGCAATGTTATTTTTTGAACATTTATTGTACTTTTGAAAGTTGAGCTTGTTGTTGAATTTGTGGGTATTTTTCAATGTGGAGATCGTTGTTGAATTTGTTGGTGTTTTTCAATGTTGAGGTTGTTGTTGAATTTGTTGGTCTTTTTCAATGTTGAGGTTGTTGTTGAATTTGTTGTGTGATTTTCAACGTTGAGGTTGTTGTTGAATTTGTTGGTGTCTTTCAATATTGAGGTTGCTGTTGAATTAGCTGGTGTTTTTCAATGTTGATGTTGTTGTTGAATTTGTTGGTGACTTTCAATTATGAGGTTGTTGTTGAACTTGTTAGTGTTTTTCAATGTTGAGATTGTTGTTGAAATGGTTGCTGATTTTCAATGTTGAGGACGTTGTTGAACTTTTTGGTGCCTATCAATATTGAGAATGTTGTTGCATTTGTTGGTGTTATCAATGTTATTTTTTGAACTTTTCTGTATTTTTCAATGTTGAGGTTGTTGATGAATTTGTTGGTATTTTTCAATGTTGAGGTTGTTGTTGAATTTGTTGGTGTTTTTCAATGCTGAGGTTGTTGTTGAATTTGTTGGTGCTTTTCATTGATGAGGTTGATGTTGAATTTGTTGGTGTTATCAATTTTTTTTATTGAACTTTTTTGTATTTTTAAAAGTTAATGTTGTTGTTGAATTTGTTGGTGTTTTTCAATCTTGATGTTGTTGTTGAATTTGTTGGTGTCTTTCAATATTGAGGTTGATGTTGAATTTGTTGGTGTTTTTCAATGTTGAGATTGTTGTTGAATTTGTTGGAGATTTTCAAAATTGAGCTTGTCGTTGAATTTGTTGGCGTTTTTCAATGTTGAGATTGTTGTTGAATTTGTTGCTGATTTTCAATGTTGAGGTCGTTGTTGAACTTTTTGGTGCCATTCAATATTGAGGATGTTGTTGAATTTGTTGGTGTTATCAATGTTATTTTTTTAACTTTTCAGTATTTTTCAATGTTGAGGTTGTTGTTGAATTTGTTGATATTTTTCAATGTTGAGGTTGTTGTTGAATTTCTTGGTGTTTTTCAATGCTGAGGTTGTTGTTGAATTTGTTGGTGATTTTCAATATTGAGGTTGTTGTTGAATTTGTCGGCGTTTTTCAATGCTGAGTTTGTTGTTGAATTTGTTGATGATTTTCGATATTGATGTTGTTAAATTGGTTGGTGGTTTTCATTGTTGAGGTTGTTGTTGAATTTGTTGACGTCTTTCAATATTGAGTTTGTTGTTGAATTTGCTGCTGTTTTTCAATGTTGAGGTTGTTTTTGAATTTCCTGGTGATTTTCAAAATTGAGCTTGTTGTTGAATTTGTTGGCCGTGTTCAATGTTGAGGTTGTTTGAATTTTTTGCTGATTTTCAATGTTGAGTTTGTTGTTGAAATTGTTAGTGTCTTTCAATATTGAGGTTGTTGGTGAATTTGTTGGTGTTATCAATGTTATTTATTGAACTTTATTGTACGTTTCAATGTTGAGGTTGTTGTTTTATTTGTTGGTATTTTTCAATGTTGAGGTTGTTGTTGAATTTGTTGGTGTTTTTCATTGTTGAGGTTGTTGTTGAATTTGTTGCTGCTTTTCAATTATGAGGTTGTTGTTGAATTTGTTGGTGTTTTTCAATGTTCAGGTTGTTGTTGAATTTCTTGGTGTTTTTCATTGTTGAGGTTGTTGTTGAATTTCTTGGTGTTTTTCTTTGTTGAGGTTGTTCTTGAATTTGTTGGTGTTATCAATGTTCTTTGTTGAACTGTTTGTATTTTTAAAAGTTAAAGTTGTTTTTGAATTTGTTGGTATTTTTCAACGTTGAGGTTGTTGAATTTTTTCGTGTTTTTTATTGTTGAGGTTTTTGTTGAATTTGTTGGTGTTATCAATGTTTTTTGTTGAACTTGTTTGTATTTTTAAAAATATGGTTTTTGTTGAATTTGTTGGTGTTTTTCAATGTTCAGGTTGTTATTGAAGTTGTTGGTGTTTTTCAATGTTGAGGTTGTTGAAGTTGTTGGTGTTTTTCAATGTTGAGGTTGTTGTTGAATTTGTTGGTGTTTTTCATTGTTGAGGTTGTTGTTGAATTTGATGGTGTTATCAATGTTTTTTGTTGAACTGTTTGTATTTTTAAAAGTTAAGGTTGTTGTTGAATTTGTTGGTATTTTTCAACGTTGAGGTTGTTGTTGAATTTTTTCTTGTTTTTATTGTTGAGGTTTTTGTTGAGTTTGTTGGTGTTTTTCATTGTTGAGGTTGTTGTTGAATTTGTTGTTGATTTTCAACATTGAGTTTGCTGTTGAATTTGTTGGTGTTATCAATGTTATTTTTCGAACTTTTTTGTATTTTTCAATGTTGAGGTTGTTGTTGAAATTGTTGGTGTTATCAATGTTTTTTTTGAACTTTTTCTCTTCTTTTAAAAGTTAAGGTTGTTGTTGAATTTGTTGTTTTTTTTCATTGTTGTGGTTGTTTAATTGTTTGGTGTTTTTCATTGTTGAGGTTGTTTAAGTTGTTGGTGTTTTTCAATGTTGAGATTGTTGTTGAATTTGTGGGTGTTTTTCAATGTTGCGGTTGTTGTTGAATTTTTTGGTGTTTTCATTGTAGAGGTTGTTGTTGAATTTGTTGGTGATTTTCAATATTGAGGTTCTGGTCGAATCTGTTGGCGTTGTTCAATGTTGAGGTTGTTGTTGAATTTGTGGGTGTTTTTCAATGTTGCGGTTGTTGTTGAATTTTTTGGTGTTTTTCATTGTTGAGGTTGTAGTTGAATTTGTTGGTTTTTTTCATTGTTGAGGTTGTTGTTGAATTTGTTGGTGATTTTCAATATTGAGGTTCTGGTCGAATTTGTTGGCGTTGTTCAATGTTGACATTGTTGTTGAATTTGTTTGTGTTGTCAATGTTTTATTTGAAGTTTTTCTCTTCTTTTAAAAGTTGAGGTTGTTGTTGAATTTGTTGGTGTTTTTCAATGTTGAGGTTGTTGTTCCATTTGTTGGTGTTTTGCAATGTTGAGGTTGTTGTTGAATTTGTTGGTGTTATCAATGTTTTTTTTGATATTTTTCTCTTCTTTTAAAAGTTGAGGTTGTTGTTGAATTTGTTTGTGTTTTTTAATGTTGAGGTTGTTGTTGAATTTGTTGGTGACTTTCAATATTGAGGTTGTTGTTGAATTTGTTGACGTTTTTCAATGATGAGGTTGTTTTTGAATTTGTGGGTGTTTTTCAATGTTGCGGTTGTTGTTGAATTTTTTGGTGTTTTCATTGTAGAGGTTGTTGTTGAATTTGTTGGTGATTTTCAATATTGAGGTTCTGGTCGAATCTGTTGGCATTGTTCAATGTTGAGGTTGTTGTTGAATTTGTTGACGTTTTTCAATGATGAGGTTGTTTTTGAATTTGTTGGTGAATTTCAATATTGATGTTGTTGAATTTGATGGTGATTTTGAATGTTGAGGTTGTTGTTGAATTTGTTGGTGTCCTTCAATATTGAGGTTGTTGTTGAATTTGTTGGTCTTTTTCATAATTGAGGTTGTTTTCGAATTTGTTGGTGTTATCAATTTTTTTTTGAACTTTTTCTCTTCTTTTAAAAGTTGAGGTTGTTGTTGAATTTGTTGGTGTTTTTCAATATTGAGTTTTTTGTTGAAATTGTTGGTGTTTTTCCATGTTGAGGTTGTTTTTGAATCTGTTGTTGATTTTCAATATAGAGTTTGTTGTTGAAATTGTTGGTGTTATAAATGTTATTTTTTGAAATTCTTTGTATTTATCAATGTTGAGGTAGTTGTTGAATTTGTTGTTGATTTTCAATATCGAGTTTGTTGTTGAATTTGTTGGTGTTATCATTGTTATTTTTTGAACTTTTTTTTATTTTTCAATGTTGAGGTTGTTGTTGAATTTGTTGGTGTTATCAATGTTATTTTACAAACTTTTTTGTATTTTTCATTGTTGAGGTTGTAGTTGAAATGGTTGGTGTTATCAATGTTTTTTTTGAACTTTTTCTCTTCTTTTAAAAGTTAAGGTTGTTGTTGAATTTGTTGGTATTTTTCATTGTTTTGGTTGTTTAATTGTTTGGTGTTTTTCATTGTTGAGGTTGTTGTTGAATTTGTTGGTGTTATCAATGTTTTTTTTAAACTATTTCTCTTCTTTTAAAAGTTGTTGTTGAATTTGTTGGTATTTTTCATTGTTGCGGTTTTAGAATTTCTCTGTGTCTTTCATTGTTGAGTTTGTTGAAGTTGTTGGTGTGTTTCAATGTTGAGGTTGTTGTTGAATTTGTTGTTGTTTTTTACTGTTGAGGTTGTTGTTGGATTTGTTGGTGTTATCAATGTTTTTTGTTGAACCTGTTTTTTTTAAAAGTTAAGGGTGTTGTAGAATTTGTTGGTGTTTTTCAATGTTGAGGTTGTTCAATTTGTTGGTGCTTTTCAATATTGAGGTTGTTGTTGAATTTGCTGGTTTTATCAATGTACGTTTTTGAACTTTTTCTCTTCTTTTAAAAGTTGAGGCTGTTGCTGAATTTGTTGGTGTTTTTCAATGTTGAGCTTGTTGTTGAATTTGTTGGTATTTTTCATTGTTGCGGTTTTAGAATTTCTCTGTGTCTTTCATTGTTGAGTTTGTTGAAGTTGTTGGTGTGTTTCAATGTTGAGGTTGTTGTTGAATTTGTTGTTGTTTTTTACTGTTGAGGTTGTTGTTGGATTTGTTGGTGTTATCAATGTTTTTTGTTGAACCTGTTTTTTTTAAAAGTTAAGGGTGTTGTAGAATTTGTTGGTGTTTTTCAATGTTGAGGTTGTTCAATTTGTTGGTGCTTTTCAATATTGAGGTTGTTGTTGAATTTGCTGGTTTTATCAATGTACGTTTTTGAACTTTTTCTCTTCTTTTAAAAGTTGAGGCTGTTGCTGAATTTGTTGGTGTTTTTCAATGTTGAGCTTGTTGTTGAATTTGTTGCATGTTTTCAATGTTGAGGTTGTTGTTGAATTTGTTGTTGATTTTCAATATCGAGTTTGTCTTTGAATTTGTTGGTGTAATCAATGTTAATTTTTGAACTTTTTTGTATTTTTCAATTTTGAGGTTGTTGTTGAATTTGTTGGTGTTATCAATGTTATTTTTCGAACATTTTTGTATTATTCAAAGTTAAGGTTGTTGTTGAATTTGTTGGTATTTTTCATTGTTGTGGTTGTTTAATTTTTTCGTGTTTTTCATTGTTGAGGTTGTTTAAGTTGTTGGTGTTTTTCAATGTTGAGGTTGTTGTTGAATTTGTTGCTGCTTTTCATTGTTGAGGTTGTAGTCAAATTTGCTGGTGTTTTACATTGTTGAGGTTGTTGTAGAATTTATTGCTGTTATCAATGTTATTTTATGAACATTTATTGTACATTTGAAAGTTGAGTTGTTGTTGAATTTGAGGCTTTTTTTCAATGTGGAGATCGTTGTTGAATTTGTTGGTGATTTTCAATGTTGAGGTTGTTGTTGAATCTGTTGTTAATTTTCAATATTGAGTTTCATGTTGAATTTGTTGATGTTATCAATGTTATTTTTTGAACATTTTTGTATTTTTCAACGTTGAGGTTGTTGTTGAATTTGTTGGTGTTATCAATGTTATTTTTTGAACTTTTTTGTATTTTTCAATTTTGAGGTTGTTGTTGAATTTGTTGGTGTTATCAATGTTATTTTTCGAACATTTTTGTATTATTCAAAGTTAAGGTTGTTGTTGAATTTGTTGGTATTTTTCATTGTTGTGGTTGTTTAATTTTTTCGTGTTTTTCATTGTTGAGGTTGTTTAAGTTGTTGGTGTTTTTCAATGTTGAGGTTGTTGTTGAATTTGTGGGTGTTTTTCAATGTTGCGGTTGTTGTTGAATTTTTTGGTGTTTTCATTGTTGAGGTTGTAGTTGAATTTGTTGGTGATTTTCAATATTGAGGTTCTGGTCGAATTTGTTGGCGTTGTTCAATGTTCAGGTTGTTGTTGAATTTGTGGGTGTTTTTCATTGTTGCGGTTGTTGTTGAATTTTTTGGTGTTTTTCATTGTTGAGGTTGTAGTTGAATTTGTTGGTTTTTTTCATTGTTGAGGTTTTTGTTGAATTTGTTGATGATTTTCAATATTGAGGTTCTGGTCGAAATTGTTGGCATTGTTCAATGTTGAGGTTGTTGTTGAATTTGTTTGTGTTATCAATGTTTTATTTGAATTTTTCTCTTCTTTTAAAAGTTGAGGATGTTGTTGAATTGTTGGTGTTTTTCAATGTTGAGGTTGTTGTTCAATTTGTTGGTGTTTTGCAATGTTGAGGTTGTTGTTGAATTTGTTGGTGACATTCAATATAGAGATTGTTGTTGCATTTGTTGGCGTTTTAACATGTTGAGGTTGTTGTTGAATTTGTTGTTGTTATCAATGTTTTTTTTGATCTTTTTCTCTTCTTTTAAAAGTTGAGGTTGTTGTTGAATTTGTTTGTGTTTTTTAATGTTGAGGTTGTTGTTGAATTTGTTGGTGACTTTCAATATTGAGGTTGTTGTTGAATTTGTTGGCCTTTTTCAATGATGAGGTTGTTGTTGAATTTGTTGGTGATTTTCAATATTGATGTTGTTGAATTTGTTGGTGATTTTGAATGTTGAGGTTGTTGTTGAATTTGTTGGTGTCCTTCAATATTGAGGTTGTTGTTGAATTTGTTGTTGTTTTTCATTGTTGATGTTGTTGTCGAATTTGTTGGTGTTATCAAATTTTTTTTGAACTTTTTCTCTTATTTTAAAAGTTCAGGTTGTTGTTGAATTTGTTGGTGTTTTTCCATATTGAGCTTGTTGTTGAATTTGTAGGTTTTATTCAATGTTGAGTTTTTTGTTGAATTTGTTGGTGTTTTTCCATGTTGAGGTTGTTGGTGAATCTGTTGTTGATTTTCGATATTGAGTTTGTTGTTGAATTTGTTGGTGTTATCAATGTTATTTTTTGAAATTCGTTGTAGTTTTCAATGTTGTGGTTGTTGTTGAATTTGTTGGTGTTATCAATCATATTTTTTGAACTTTTTAGTATTTTTCAATGTTGAGGTTGTTCAATTTGTTGGTGTTTTTCAATGTTGATGTTATTGTTGAATTTGTTGCTGTTTTTCAATGTTGAGGTTGTTGTGGAAATTGTTGGTGATTTTCATTGTTGAGGTTTTTGTTGAATTTGTTGATGTGATCAATGTTATTTGTTGAACTTGTTTTTTTTAAAAAGTTTTGGTTGTTGTTGAATTTGTTGGTGTTTTTCAATGTTGAGGTTGTTCAATTGGTTGGTGTTTTTCAATGTTGATGTTGTTGTTGAATTTGTTTGTATTTTTAAATGTTAAGGTTGTTGTTGAATTTATTGGTGTTTTTCATTGTTGAGGTTGTTGTTGAATTGGTTGGTATTTTTGAATGTCGAGGTTGTTGTTGAATTTGTTGGTGTTTTTCATTGTTGAGGTTGTAGTTGAATTTGTTGGTGTTTTACAATGTTGAGGTTGTTGTTGAATTTGTTGCTGTTAGCAATGTTATTTTTTGAACATTTATTGTACTTTTGAAAGTTGAGCTTGTTGTTGAATTTGTGGGTATTTTTCAATGTGGAGATCGTTGTTGAATTTGTTGGTGTTTTTCAATGTTGAGGTTGTTGTTGAATTTGCTGGTGTTTTTCATTGTTGAGGTTTTTGTTGAATTTGTTGATGATTTTCAATATTGAGGTTTTGGTCGAAATTGTTGGCATTGTTCAATGTTGAGGTTGTTGTTGAATTTGTTTGTGTTATCAATGTTTTATTTGAATTTTTCTCTTCTTTTAAAAGTTGAGGATGTTGTTGAATTGTTGGTGTTTTTCAATGTTGAGGTTGTTGTTCAATTTGTTGGTGTTTTGCAATGTTGAGGTTGTTGTTGAATTTGTTGGTGACATTCAATATAGAGATTGTTGTTGCATTTGTTGGCGTTTTAACATGTTGAGGTTGTTGTTGAATTTGTTGGTGTTATCAATGTTTTTTTTGATCTTTTTCTCTTCTTTTAAAAGTTGAGGTTGTTGTTGAATTTGTTTGTGTTTTTTAATGTTGAGGTTGTTGTTGAATTTGTTGGTGACTTTCAATATTGAGGTTGTTGTTGAATTTGTTGGTGTTTTTCATTATTGAGGTTGTTGTTGAATTTGTTGGTGATTTTCAATATTGATGTTGTTGAATTTGTTGGTGATTTTGAATGTTGAGGTTGTTGTTGAATTTGTTGGTGTCCTTCAATATTGAGGTTGTTGTTGAATTTGTTGTTGTTTTTCATTGTTGATGTTGTTGTCGAATTTGTTGGTGTTATCAAATTTTTTTTGAACTTTTTCTCTTATTTTAAAAGTTCAGGTTGTTGTTGAATTTGTTGGTGTTTTTCCATATTGAGCTTGTTGTTGAATTTGTAGGTTTTATTCAATGTTGAGTTTTTTGTTGAATTTGTTGGTGTTTTTCCATGTTGAGGTTGTTGTTGAATCTGTTGTTGATTTTCGATATTGAGTTTGTTGTTGAATTTGTTGGTGTTATCAATGTTATTTTTTGAAATTCGTTGTAGTTTTCAATGTTGTGGTTGTTGTTGAATTTGTTGGTGTTATCAATCATATTTTTTGAACTTTTTAGTATTTTTCAATGTTGAGGTTGTTCAATTTGTTGGTGTTTTTCAATGTTGATGTTATTGTTGAATTTGTTGCTGTTTTTCAATGTTGAGGTTGTTGTGGAAATTGTTGGTGATTTTCATTGTTGAGGTTTTTGTTGAATTTGTTGATGTGATCAATGTTATTTGTTGAACTTGTTTTTTTAAAAAAGTTTTGGTTGTTGTTGAATTTGTTGGTGTTTTTCAATGTTGAGTTTGTTCAATTGGTTGGTGTTTTTCAATGTTGATGTTGTTGTTGAATTTGTTTGTATTTTTAAATGTTAAGGTTGTTGTTGAATTTATTGGTGTTTTTCATTGTTGAGGTTGTTGTTGAATTGGTTGGTATTTTTGAATGTTGAGGTTGTTGTTGAATTTGTTGGTGTTTTTCATTGTTGAGGTTGTAGTTGAATTTGTTGGTGTTTTACAATGTTGAGGTTGTTGTTGAATTTGTTGCTGTTAGCAATGTTATTTTTTGAACATTTATTGTACTTTTGAAAGTTGAGCTTGTTGTTGAATTTGTGGGTATTTTTCAATGTGGAGATCGTTGTTGAATTTGTTGGTGTTTTTCAATGTTGAGGTTGTTGTTGAATTTGTTGGTCTTTTTCAATGTTGAGGTTGTTGTTGAATTTGTTGTGTGAT
This sequence comes from Cetorhinus maximus, assembly GCF_964194155.1. Classification (NCBI taxonomy): domain Eukaryota; kingdom Metazoa; phylum Chordata; class Chondrichthyes; order Lamniformes; family Cetorhinidae; genus Cetorhinus; species Cetorhinus maximus. Next base: position 82,040 of record NW_027596590.1, read on the forward strand.
TTTCAACGTTGAGGTTGTTGTTGAATTTGTTGGTGTCTTTCAATATTGAGGTTGCTGTTGAATTAGCTGGTGTTTTTCAATGTTGATGTTGTTGTTGAATTTGTTGGTGACTTTCAATTATGAGGTTGTTGTTGAATTTGTTGGCCTTTTTCAATGTTGAGGTTGTTGTTGAAGTTGTTGATTTTATCAATGTTTTATTTTTAACTTTTTCTCTTCTTTTCAAGTTGAGGTTGTTGTTGAATTTGTTGGTGTTTTTCAATGTTGAGGTTGTTGTTGAATTTGCTGGTGTTTTTCAATGTTGAGTTTGTTGTTGAATTTGTTGGTGATTTTCAATATGGATGTTGTTGAATTTGTTGGTAACTTTGAATGTTGAGGTTGTTCTTGAATTTGTTGATGTTTTTCAATATTGAGGTTGTTGTTGAATTTGTTGGTGTTTTTCATTGTTGAGGTTGTTGTTGAATTGGTTGGTATTATTGAATGTTGAGGTTGTTGTTGAATTTGTTGGTGTTTTTGCAATATTGAGGTTGTAGTTCAATTTGTTGCTGTTATCAATGTTATTTTTTGAACATTTATTGTATTTTTGAAAGTTGAGCTTTTTGTTGAATTTGTTGGTTTTTTTCAATGTTGAGATTTTTGTTGAATTTGTCGGTGTTTTTCAATGTTGAGGTTGTTGTTGAATTTATTGGTGTTTTTCAATGTTGAGGTTGTTGTTGAATTTGTTGGTGTTTTTCAATGTTGATTTTGTTGAATTTGTTGGTGATTTTCAATACTGAGGCTGTTGTTGAATTTGTTGGTGTTAGCAATGTTATTTTTTGAACTTTTTGTATTTTTGAAAGTTGAGATTGTTGTTGAATTTGTTGGTTTTTTTCATTGTTGAGGTTGTTGTTGAATTTGTTGGTGATTTTCAATGTTGAGGTTGTTGTTGAATTTGTTGTTAATTTTCAATATTGAGACTCATGTTGAATTTGTTGATGTTATCAATGTTATTTTTTGAACTTTTTCTCTTCTTTTAAATGTTGAGGTTGATGTTGAATTTGTTGCTGCTTTTCATTGTTGAGGTTGTAGTCAAATTTGTTGGTGTTTTACATTGTTGAGGTTGTTGTAGAATTTATTGCTGTTATCAATGTTATTTTATGAACATTTATTGTACATTTGAAAGTTGAGCTTGTTGTTGAATTTGAGGCTTTTTTTCAATGTGGAGATCGTTGTTGAATTTGTTGGTGATTTTCAATGTTGAGGTTGTTGTTGAATCTGTTGTTAATTTTCAATATTGAGTTTCATGTTGAATTTGTTGATGTTATCACTGTTATTTTTTGAACATTTTTGTATTTTTCAACGTTGAGGTTGTTGTTCAATTTGTTGGTGTTATCAACTTTATTTATTGAACATTTTTGTATTTTTCAATGTTGCGGTTGTTTATATTTCTGGTGTTTTTCATTGTTGAGGTTGCTGAAGTTGTTGCTGTTTTTCAATGTTGAGGTTGTTGTTGAATTTGTTGGTGTTTTTTATTGTTGAGGTTGTTGTTGAATTTGTTTGTATTTTTAAAGTTATGGTTGTTGCTGAATTTGTTGGTGTTTTTCAATGTTGAGGTTGTTCAATTTGTTGTATTTTTTCAATGTTAAGGTTGTTGTTGAATTTATTGGTGTTTTTCATTGTTGAGGTTGTTGTTGAATTGGTTGGTATTTTTGAATGTTGAGGTTGTTGTTGAATTTGTTGCTGTTAGCAATGTTATTTTTTGAACATTTATTGTACTTTTGAAAGTTGAGCTTGTTGTTGAATTTGTGGGTATTTTTCAATGTGGAGATCATTGTTGAATTTGTTGGTGTTTTTCAATGTTGAGGTTGTTGTTGAATTTGTTGGTCTTTTTCAATGTTGCGGTTGTTGTTGAATTTGTTGTGTGATTTTCAACGTTGAGGTTGTTGTTGAATTTGTTGGTGTCTTTCAATATTGAGGTTGCTGTTGAATTTGCTGGTGTTTTTCAATGTTGATGTTGTTGTTGAATTTGTTGGTGACTTTCAATTATGAGGTTGTTGTTGAATTTGTTGGCCTTTTTCAATGTTGAGGTTGTTGTTGAAGTTGTTGATTTTATCAATGTTTTTTTTTTAACTTTTTCTCTTCTTTTAAAGTTGAGGTTGTTGTTGAATTTGCTGGTGTTTTACAATGTTGAGGTTGTTGTTGAATTTGTTGGTGATTTTCAATATGGATGTTGTTGAATTTGTTGGTAACTTTGAATGTTGAGGTTGTTCTTGAATTTGTTGATGTTTTTCAAGATTGAGGTTGTTGTTGAATTTGTTGGTGTTTTTCATTGTTGAGGTTGTTGTTGAATTGGTTGGTATTTTTGAATGTTGAGGTTGTTGTTGAATTTGTTGGTGTTTTTGCAATATTGAGGTTGTAGTTAAATTTGTTGCTGTTATCAGTGTTATTTTTTGAACATTTATTGTATTTTTGAAAGTTGAGCTTTTTGTTGAATTTGTTGGTTTTTTTCAATGTTGAGATTTTTGTTGAATTTGTCGGTGTTTTTCAATGTTGAGGTTGTTGTTGAATTTATTGGTGTTTTTCAATGTTGAGGTTGTTGTTGAATTTGTTGGTGTTTTTCAATGTTGATTTTGTTGAATTTGTTGGTGATTTTCAATACTGAGGTTGTTGTTGAATTTGTTGGTGTTAGCAATGTTATTTTTTGAACTTTTTGTATTTTTGAAAGTTGAGATTGTTGTTGAATTTGTTGGTTTTTTTCATTGTTGAGGTTGTTGTTGAATTTGTTGGTGATTTTCAATGTTGAGGTTGTTGTTGAATTTGTTGTTAATTTTCAATATTGAGACTCATGTTGAATTTGTTGATGTTATCAATGTTATTTTTTGAACTTTTTCTCTTCTTTTAAATGTTGAGGTTGATGTTGAATTTGTTGCTGCTTTTCATTGTTGAGGTTGTAGTCAAATTTGTTGGTGTTTTACATTGTTGAGGTTGTTGTAGAATTTATTGCTGTTATCAATGTTATTTTATGAACATTTATTGTACATTTGAAAGTTGAGCTTGTTGTTGAATTTGAGGCTTTTTTTCAATGTGGAGATTGTTGTTGAATTTGTTGGTGATTTTCAATGTTGAGGTTGTTGTTGAATCTGTTGTTAATTTTCAATATTGAGTTTCCTGTTGAATTTGTTGATGTTATCAATGTTATTTTTTGAACATTTTTGTATTTTTCAACGTTGAGGTTGTTGTTGAATTTGTTGGTGTTATCAATTTTATTTATTGAACTTTTTTGTATTTTTCAATGTTGCGGTTGTTTATATTTCTGGTGTTTTTCATTGTTGAGGTTGCTGAAGTTGTTGCTGTTTTTCAATGTTGAGGTTGTTGTTGAATTTGTTGGTGTTTTTTATTGTTGAGGTTGTAGTTGAATTTGTTGGTTTTTTTCAATGTTGAAGTTCTTGTTGAATTTGTTGGTGATTTTCAATATTCAGGTTGTTGTTGAATTTATTGGCGTTTTTCAATGTTCAGGTTGTTGATGAATTTGTTGGTGTTTTTCAATATTGAAGTTATTGAATTTGTTGGGTGAGTTTCAATGTTGAGTTTGTTGTTGAATTTGTTGGTGTCTTTCAATATTGAGCTTGTTATTGAATTTGCTTGTGTTTTTCAATGTTGTTGTTGAATTTGTTGGTGAATTTCATTATTGAGGTTGTTGTTGAATTTGTTGGTGTTATCAATGTTTTTTTGAACTTTTCTCTTCTTTTAAATGTTGAGGTTGTTGTTGAATTTGTTGCTGCTTTTCAATGTTGAGGTTGTAGTTGAATTTGTTGGTGTTTTTCATTGTTGAGTTTGTAGTCGAATTTGTTGCTGTTATCAATGTTATTTTTTGAACATTTATTGTACTTTTGAAAGTTGAGCTTGTTGTTGAATTTGTGGGTTTGTTTCAATTTGGAGATCGTTGTTGAAGTTTTTCAATGTTGTGGTTGTTGTTGAAATTGTTGGTCTTTTTAAATGTTGATTTTGTTGAATTTGTTGGTGATTTTCAATATTGAGGTTTTTGTTGAATTTGTTGGTGTTAGCAATGTTATTTTTTAAAACTATTTGTATTTTTGAAAGTTGAGATTGTTGTTGAATTTCTTGATTTTTTTCAATGTCGAGTTTGTTGTTGAATTTGTTGGTGTTTTTCAATGTTGAGGTTGTTGTTGAATTTGTTGGTGATTTTCATTGTTGAGGTTTTTGTTGAATTTGTTGGTGTTTTTCAACGTTGTGCTTGTTGTTAAATTTGTTGGTCTTTTCAATGTTGAGGTAGTTGCTGAATTTGTTGGTGCTTTTCAATGTTGATGTTGTTGTTGAATTTGATGTTAATTTTCATGATTGAGTTTGCTGTTGAATTTGTTGGTGTTATCAATGTTATTTTTTGAACTTTTTTGTATTTTTCAATGTTGCGGTTATTGATTTTTCTGGTGTTTTTCATTGTTGAGGTGTTTGAAGTCGTTGGTGTTTTTCTATGTTCAGGTTGTTGTTGAATTTGTTGGTGTTTTTCAATTTTGCGGTTTTTGTTGAATTTTTTGGTGTTTTTCATAGTTGAGGTTGTAGTTCAATTTGTTGGTTTTTTCAATGTTGAAAATGTTGTTGAATTTGTTGGGTGATTTTCAGTGTTGAGGTTGTTGTTGAATTTTTTGGTGTCTTTCAATATTGAGGTTGTTGTTGAATTTGCTGGTGTTTTTAAATGTTCATGTTGTTGTTGAATTTCTTGGTGACTTTCAATATTGAGGATGTTGTTGAATTTGTTGGCGTTTTTCAATGTTGAAGTTGTTGTTGAAGTTGTTGACATTATCAATGTTTTTTTTGAACTTTTTCTCTTCTTTTAAAGTTGAGGTTGTTGTTGAATATGTTGGTGTTTTTCAATGTTGAGGCTGTAGTTGAATTTGATGCTGTATTTCAATATTGAGGTTGTTGTTGAATTGGTTGGTATTTTTGAATGTTGAGGTTGTTGTTGAATTTGTTGGTGTTTTTCAATGTTGAGGTTGTTGTTGAAATTGTATTTGTTATCAATGTTATTTTTTGAACATTTATTTTCTTTTGAAAGTTGAGCTTTTTGTTGAATTTGTAGGTTTTTTCAATGTTGAGATTTTTGTTGAATTTGTCTGTGTTTTTCAATGTTGAGGTTGTTGTTGAATTTGTTGGTGTCTTTCAATATTGAGGTTGTTGTTGAATTTGTTGGTGTTTTTCAATGTTGATATTGTTGTTGAATTTGTTGGTGACTTTCAATATTGAGGTTGTTGTTGATTATGTTGGCCTTTTTCAATGTTGAGGTTTTTGAATTTGTGTTTGTTTTGTAATATTGATGTTGTAGAATTTGTTGGAGATTTTGAATGTTGAGGTTGTTATTGAATTTGTTGATGTCTTTCAATATTGAGGTTGTTGTTGAATTTGTTGCTGTTTTTCATTGTTAACGTTGTTGTTGAATTTGTTGATGTTATCAATTTTTTTTTGAACTTTTTCTCTTCTTTTAAAAGTTGAGGTTGTTGTTAAATTTGTTGTTATTTTTCAATGTTGCGGTGGTTGAAATTTTGGTGTTTTTCCATGTTGAGGTTGTTGTTGAATTTGTTGTTGTTTTTCAATGTTGAGGTTGTTGCTCAATTTGTTAGTGTTATTCATTGTTGAGGTTGTTGTTGAAATTGTTGGTGTTATCAATGATTTTTGTTGAACTTGTTTGTATTTTTAAAAGTTAAGGTTGTTGTTGAATTTTTTGGTGTTTTTCAATGTTGAGGTTGTTCAATTTGTTGGTGTTTTTCAATGTTGAGCTTGTTGAATTTGTTGGTGATTTTCAATATTGAGGTTGTTGTTGAATTTGTTGGTGTTTTTCAATGTTGAGGTTGTTGTTGAATTTGTTGCTGCTTTTCAACGTGGAGGTTGTAGTTGAATTTGTTGGTGTTTTTCGTTGTTGATTTTGTAGTCGAATTTGTTGGTGTTTTTCAATGTTGAGGTTGTTGTTGAATTTTTTGCTGTTATCAATGTTATTTTTGGAACATTTATTGTACTTTTGAAAGTTGAGCTTTTTGAATTTGTGTTTTTTTTTTCAATGTGGAGATCGTTGTTGAAGTTGTTGGTGTCTTTCAATGTTGAGGTTGTTGTTGAATTTGTTGGTGTTTTTAAATGTTGATTTTGTTGAATTTGTTGGTAACTTTGAATGTTGAGGTTGTTCTTGAATTTGTTGATGTCTTTCAATATTGAGGTTGTTGTTGAATTTGTTGGTGTTTTTCATTGTTGAGGTTGTTTTTGAATTGGTTGGTATTTTTGAATGTTGAGGTTGTTGTTGAATTTGTTGGTGTTTTTCATTATTGAGGTTGTAGTTGGATTTGTTGGTGTTTTTCAATGTTGAGGTTGTTGTTGAATTTGTTGCTGTTATCAATGTTATTTTTTGAACGTTTATTGTATTTTTGAAAGTTGAGCTTTTTGATGAATTTGTTGGTTTTTTTCAATGTTGAGATTTTTGTTGAATTTGTCGGTGTTTTTCAATGTTTAGGCTGTTGTTGAATTTGTTTGTATTTTTCAACGTTGAGCTTGTTGATGAATTTGTTGGTTTTTTCAATGTTGAGGTTGTTGTTGAATTTGTTCGTGATTTTCAATGTTGAGTTTACTGTTGAAATTGTTGGTGTTATCAGTGTTATTTTTTGAACTTTTTTGTATTTTTCAACGTTGAGGTTGTTGTTGAATTTGTTGGTGTTATCATTGTTATTTTTTGAACTTTATTGTATTTTTCAATATTGCGGTTGTTTATTTTTCTGGGGTTTTTCATTGTTGAGGTTGTTGAAGTTGTTGGTGTTTTTCAATGTTGAGGTTGTTGTTGAATATGTTCATGTTTATCATTGCTGAGGTTGTTGTTGAATTTGTTAGTGTTTTTAAATGTTGCGGTTGTTGTTGAATTTGTTGATGTTTTTCAATGTTGAGGTTGTAGTTGAATTTGATGGTTTTTTTCAATGTTGAAGTTGTTGTTGAATCTGTTGGGTGATTTTCAATGTTGAGGTTGTTTTTGAGTTTGTTGGTGTCTTTCAATATTGAGGTTGTTGTTGAATTTGTTGGTGTTTTTCAATGTTGAGCTTGTCGTTGAATTTGTAGGTTTTTTTCAATGTTGAGGTTGTTGTTGTATTTGTTGGTGTTTTTCAATGTTGAGCTTGTTCACTTTATTGTTGATTTTCAATGTTGAGTTTGTTGTTGAATTTGTTTGTGTTATCAATGTTATTTTTTGAAATTTTTTGTCGTTTTCAATGTTGAGGTGGTTGTTAAATTTGTTGGTGTTATCAATGTTATTTTTTGAACTGTTTTGTATTTTTCAATGTTGAGGTTGTTGTTGAATTTGTTGGTGTTTTTCAAAGTTGTGGTTGTTCAATTTGTTGGTGTTTTTCAATGTTGAGGTTGTTGTTGAATTTGTTGGTGATTTTCAATATTGAGGTTGTTGTTGAATTTGTTGGTGTTTTTCAATGTTGAGGTTGTTGTTGAATTTGTTGCTGCTTTTCAATGTGGAGGTTGTAGTTGAATTTGTTGCTGTTTTTCGTTGTTGATGTTGTAGTCGAATTTGTTGGTGTTTTTCAATGTAGAGGTTGTTGTTGAATTTTTTGCTGTTATCAATGTTATTTTTGGAACATTTATTGTACTTTTGAAAGTTGAGCTTTTTGAATTTGTGGTTTTTTTTCAATGTGGAGATCGTTGTTGAATTTGTTGGTGTCTTTCAATGTTAAGGTTGTTGTTGAATTTGTTGGTGTTTTTAAATGTTGATTTTGTTGAATTTGTTGGTAACTTTGAATGTTAAGGTTGTTCTTGAATTTGTTGATGTCTTTCAATATTGAGGTTGTTGTTGAATTTGTTGGTGTTTTTCATTGTTGAGGTTGTTTTTGAATTGGTTGGTATTTTTGAATGTTGAGATTGTTGTTGAATTTGTTGGTGTTTTTCATTATTGAGGTTGTAGTTGGATTTGTTGGTGTTTTTCAATGTTGAGGTTGTTGTTGAATTTGTTGCTGTTATCAGTGTTATTTTTTGAACGTTTATTGTATTTTTGAAAGTTGAGCTTTTTGATGAATTTGTTGGTTTTTTTCAATGTTGAGATTTTTGTTGAATTTGTCGGTGTTTTTCAATGTTTAGGCTGTTGTTGAATTTGTTTGTGTTTTTCAACGTTGAGCTTGTTGATGAATTTGTTGGTTTTTCAATGTTGAGGTTGTTGTTGAATTTGTTCGTGATTTTCAATGTTGAGTTTACTGTTGAAATTGTTGGTGTTATCAGTGTTATTTTTTGAACTTTTTTGTATTTTTCAACGTTGAGGTTGTTGTTGAATTTGTTGGTGTTATCAATGTTATTTTTTGAACTGTTTTGTATTTTTCAATGTTGAGGTTGTTGTTGAATTTGTTGGTGTTTTTCAATGTTGCGGTTGTTGAATTTTTGGGGGCTTTTCATTGTTGAGACTGTTGAAGTTGTTGGTGTTTTTCATTGTTGAGATTGTTGTTGAATTTGTTGGTGATTTTCAATATTGAGGTTGTTGTTGAATTTGTTGGTGTTATCAATGTTATTTATTGAACCTTTCTGTATTTTTCAATGTTGAGGTTGATGTTGAATTTGTTGGTGATTTTCAATATTGAGGTTGTTGTTGAATTTGTTGGTGTTATCAATGTTATTTATTGAACTTTTCTGTATTTTTCAATGTTGAGGTTGATGTTGAATTTGTTGGTATTTATCAATGTTGAGGTTGTTGTTGAATTTGTTCATGTTTTTCATTGTTGAGGTTGTTGTTGAATTTGTTGCTGCTTTTCAATGTTGAGATTGTAGTTGAATTTGTTCGTGTTTTTCATTGTTGAGGTTGTTGTTGAATTTGTTGGTGATTTTCAATATTGAGGTTGTTGTTGAATTTGTTGGTGATTTTCAATATTGAGGTTGTTGTTGAATTTGTTGGTGTTATCAATGTTATTTATTGAACTTTTCTGTATTTTTCAATGTTGAGGTTGATGTTGAATTTGTTGGTATTTATCAATGTTGAGGTTGTTGTTGAATTTGTTCATGTTTTTCATTGTTGAGGTTGTTGTTGAATTTGTTGCTGCTTTTCAATGTTGAGATTGTAGTTGAATTTGTTCGTGTTTTTCATTGTTGAGGTTGTTGTTGAATTGGTTGGTATTTTTAAGTGTTAAGGTTGTTGTTGAATTTGTTGCTGTTATCAATATTATTTTTTGAACATTTATTGTATTTTTGAAAGTTGAGCTTGTTGGTGAATTTGTGGGTTTCTTTCAATGTGAACATTGTTGTTGAATTTGTTGGTGTTTTTCAATGTTGAGGTTGTTGTTGAATTTGTTGATGTTTTTCAATGCTGAGTTTGTTGACTTTGTTGGTGATTTTCAATATTGAGGTTGTTGTTGAATTTGTTGGTGTTAGCAATGTTATTTTTTGAACTTATTGTATTTTTGAATGTTGAGATTGTTGTTGAATTTGTTGTTTTTTTTCATTGTTGAGATTTTTGTTGAATTTGTTGGTGTTATCAATGTTTTTTTTGAACTTTTTCTCTTCTTTTAAAAGTTGAGGTTGTTGTTGAATTTGTTGGTGATTTTAAAAGTTGAGGTTGTTGTTGAATTTGTTGTTAATTTTCAATATTGAGTTTCATGCTGAATTTGTTGATGTTATCAGTGTTATTTTTTGAACTTTTTTGTATTTTTAAACATTGAGGTTGTTGTTGAATTTGTTGGTGTTTTTCAATGTTGAGGTTGTTCAATTTATTGTTGATTTTCAATTTTGAGTTTGTTGTTGAATTTGTTTGTGTTATCAATGTTATTTTTTGAAATTTTTTGTCGTTTTCAATGTTGAGGTTGCTGTTGAATTTGTTGGTGTTATGAATGTCTTTTTTGAACTTTTTATCTTATTTTAAAAGTTGAGGTTGCCGTTGAATTTGTTGGTATTTTTCATTGCTAAGATTGTTGTTGAATTTGTTGGTGTTATCAATGTTTTTTGTTGAACTTGTTTGTATTTTTAAAAGTTAAGGTTGTTGTTGAATTTGTTGGTGTTTTTCAAAGTTGAGGTTGTTCAATTTGTTGGTGTTTTTCAATGTTGAGGTAGTTGTTGAATTTGTTGTTGTTTTTCAATATGGGAGGTTGTTGTTGAATTTGTTGGTGTTATCAATGTTATTTATTGAACTTTTCTGTATTTTTCAATGTTGAGGTTGATGTTGAATTTTTTGGTATTTATCAATGTTGAGGTTGTTGTTGAATTTGTTCATGTTTTTCATTGTTGAGGTTGTTGTTGAATTTGTTGCTGCTTTTCAATGTTGAGGTTGTAGTTGAATTTGTTCGTGTTTTTCATTGTTGAGGTTGTTGTTGAATTGGTTGGTACTTTTGAATGTTGAGGTTGTTGTTGAATTTGTTGGTGTTTTTCATTGTTGAGGTTGAGGTCGAGTTTGTTGGTGTTTTTCAATGTTGAGGTTGTTGTTGAATTTGTTGCTGTTATCAATATTATTTTTTGAACATTTATTGTATTTTTGAAAGTTGAGCTTGTTGGTGAATTTGTGGGTTTTTTTGAATGTGGACATTATTGTTGAATTTGTTGGTGCTTTTCAATGTTGAGGTTGTTGACTTTGTTTGTGTTTTTCAATATTGAGGTTGTTGTTGAATTTGTTGCTGTTATCAATATTATTTTTTGAACATTTATTGTATTTTTGAAAGTTGAGCTTGTTGGTGAATTTGTGGTTTTTTTTCAATGTGGACATTGTTGTGGAATTTGTTGGTGTTTTTCAATGTTGAGTTTGTTGACTTTGTTGGTCATTTTCAATATTGAGGTTGTTGTTGATTTTGTTGGTGTTAGCAATGTTATTTTTTGAACTTATTGTATTTTTGAATGTTGAGATTGTTGTTGAATTTGTTGGTTTTTTTCATTGTTGAGATTTTTGTTGAATTTGTTGGTGTTATCAATGTTTTTTTTGAACTTTTTCTCTTCTTTTAAAAGTTGAGGTTGTTGTTGAATTTGTTGTTAATTTTCAATAATGAGTTTCATGATGAATTTGTTGATGTCATCAGTGTTATTTTTTGAACTTTTTTGTATTTTTAAACATTGAGGTTGTTGTTGAATTTGTTCTTGTTATCCATGTTATTTATTGAACTTTTTTGTATTTTTCAATGTTGAGGTTGTTGTTGAATTTGTTGCTGTTTTTCGCTGTTGCGGTTGTTGTTGAATTTTTCGGTGTTTTTAATTTTTGAGTTTGTTGTTGAATTTGATGGTGTTATCAATTTTTTTTTTGAACTTTTTCACTTCTTTTAAATGTTGAGGTTGTTGTTGAATTTGTTGGTGTTTTTCAATGTTGAGGTTGTTGTTTAATTTGTTGGTGTTTTTCATTGTTTAGGTTGAGGTCGAATTTGTTGGTGTTTTTCAATGTTGAGGTTGTTGTTGAATTTGTTGGTGTTATCAATGTTATTTTTTGAACATTTATTGTATTTTTGAAATTTGAGCTTGTTGGTGAATTTGTTGGTTTTTTTCAATGTTGAGATTTTTGTTGAATTTGTCGGTGTTTTTCAATGTTGAGGTTGTTGTTGAATTTATTGGTGTTTTTCAATGTTGAGGTTGTTGGTGTTTTTCAATGTTGATTTTGTTGAATTTGTTGGTGATTTTCAATTCTGAGGTTGTTGAAATTGTTGGTGTTAGCAATGTTTTTTTTGATCTTTTTGTATTTTTGAAAGTTGAGATTGTTGTTGAATTTGTTGGTTTTTTTCATTGTTGAGGTTTTTGTTGAATTTGTTGATGTTATCAATGTTTTTTTTGAACTTTTTCTCTTCTTTTAAAAGTTGAGGTTGTTGTTGAATTTGTTGGTGATTTTCAATATTGAGGCTGATGTTGAATTTGTTGTTAATTTTCAATATTGAGTTTCATGCTGAATTTGTTGATGTTATCAATGTTATTTTTTGAACTTTTTTGTATTTTTCAACGTTGAGGTTGTTGTTGAATTTGTTGGTGTTATCAACGTTATTCATTGAACTTTTTTGTATTTTTCAATGTTGCGGTTGTTTATTTTTCTGGTGTTTTTCATTGTTGAGGTTGCTGAAGTTGTTGGTGTTTTTCAATGTTGAGGTTGTTGATGAATTTGTTGGTGTTTTTCACTGTTGCGGTTGTTGTTGAATTTTTCGGTGTTTTTAATTGTTGAGGATGTATTTGAATTTGTTGGTTGTTTTTAAATGTTGAAGTTGTTGTTTAATTTTTTGGTGATTTTCAATATTGAGGTTTTTGTTGAATTTATTGGCGTTTTTCAATGTTGAGGTTGTTGTTGAATTTGTTGGTGATTTTCAATATTGAAGTTATTGAATTTGTTGGGTGATTTTCAATATTGAGCTTGTTGTTGAATTTGCTGGTGTTTTTCAATGTTGATGTTGTTGTTGAATTTGTTGGTGACTTTCAATATTGAGGATGTTGTTGAATTTGTACGTGTTATCAATGTTTTTTTTGAACTTTTTCTCTTTTAAATGTTGAGGTTGTTGTTGAATTTGTTGGTTTTTTTCAATGTTGATTCAATGAATTTGTTCGTGTTATCAATGTTATTTTTTTGTATTTTTCAATGTTGCGGATGTTTATTTTTTTGGTATTTTTCATTGTTGAGGTTGTTGAAGTTGTTGGTGTTTTTCAATGTTGAGGTTGTTGTTGAATTTGTTGATGTTTTTCAATGTTGTGGTTGTTGTTGAATTTTTTGGTGTTTTTCATTGTTGAGGTTGTAGTTGAATTTGTTGGTTTTTTCAATGTTGAAGTTGTTGTTGAATTTGTTGGGTGATTTTCAATGTTGAGGTTCTTGTTGAATTTGTTGGTGTCTTTCAATATCGAGGTTGTTGTTTAATTTGCTGGTAATTTTCAATGTTCATGTTTTTTCAATGTTGAGGTTGCTGTTGAATTTGTTGGTGATTTTCAATGATGAGGTTGTTGAACTTGTTGTTAATTTTCAATATTGAGTTTGCTGTTGAATTTGTTGGCGTTTTTCAATGTGGAGGTTGTTGTTGTATTTGTTGGTGTTATGAATGTTTTTATTGAACTTTTTCTCTTCTTTTAAAAGTTGAGGTTGTTATTGAATTTGTTGGTGTTTTTCCATGTTGAGGTTGTTGTTGAATTTGTTGGCGATTTTCAATATTGAGGTTGTTGTTGAATTTGTTGGTGATTTTCAATGTTGCGGTTGTTGTTATATTTGTTGGTGTTTTTAAATGTTGATTTTGTTGAATTTGTTGGTGATTTTCAATATTGAGGTTGTTGTTGAATTTGTTGGTGTCAGCAACGTTACTTTTTGAACTATTTGTATTTTTGAAAGTTGAGATTGTTGTTGAATTTGTTGTTTTTTTTCAATGTTGAATCAATGAATTTGTTCATGTTATCAATGTTATTTTTTTGTATTTTTCAATGTTGCGGATGTTTATTTTTTTCGTGTTTTTCATTGTTGAGGTTGTTGAAGTTGTTGGTGTTTTTCAATGTTGAGGTTGTTGTTGAATTTGTTGGTGTTTTTCAATTTTGTGGTTGTAGTTGAATTTTTTGGTGTTTTTCATTGTTGAGTTTGTTGTTGAATTTGTTGGTGTTTTTCAATGTTGCGGTTGTAGTTGAATTTTTTGGTGTTTTTCATTGTTGAGTTTGTCGTTGAATTTGTTGGTGTTTTTCAATGTTGCGGTTGTTGCTGAATTTTTCGGTGTTTCTAATTCTTGATTTTGTTGTTGAATTTGTTGGTGACTTTCAATATTGAGGTTGTTGTTGAATTTATTGGCGTTTTTCTATGTTGAGGTTGTTGTTGAATTTGTTGGTGTTATCAATGTTTTTTTGAACTTTTTCTCTTTTAAAAGTTGAGGTTGTTGATGAATTTGTTGGTGTTTTTCAATGATGAGGTTGTTGTTGAATTTGTCGGTGTTATCAATCTTTTTTTGTTGAAGTTGTTTGTATTTTTAAAAGCTTAGTTTGGTGTTGAATTGGGTGACGTTTTTCGATGTTGAGGTTGTTGTTGAATTTGTTGTTAATTTTCAATATTGAGGTTGTTGTTGAATTTGTTGGTTTTTTCAATGTTGAAGTTGTTGTTGAATTTGTTGGGTGATTTTCAATGTTGAGGTTCTTGTTGAATTTGTTGGTGTCTTTCAATATCGAGGTTGTTGTTTAATTTGCTGGTATTTTTCAATGTTCATGTTTTTTCAATGTTGAGGTTACTGTTGAATTTGTTGGTGATTTTAAATGATGAGGTTGTTGTTGAACTTGTTGTTAATTTTCAATATTGAGTTTGCTGTTGAATTTGTTGGCGTTTTTCAATGTGGAGGTTGTTGTTGAATTTGTTGGTGTTATCAATGTTTTTATTGAACTTTTTCGCTTCTTTTAAAAGTTGAAGTTGTTATTGAATTTGTTGGCGATTTTCAATATTGAGGTTGTTGTTGAATTTGTTGGTGATTTTCAATATTGAGGTTGTTGTTGAATTTCTTGGTGTTATCAATGTTTTTTTAGAACATTTTCTCTTCTTTTAAAAGTTGAGGTTGTTGTTGAATTTGATGATGTTTTTCAACGTTGAGCTTGTTGTTGAATTTGTTGGTTTTTTCAATGTTGAGGTTGTTGTTGAATTTGTTGGTGATTTTCAATGTTGAGGTTGTTGTTGAATTTGTTGTTAATTTTCAATATTGAGTTTGCTATAGAATTTGTTGGTGTTTTTCAATGTTGAGGTTGTTTTTGAATTTGTTGGTGTTTTTCAATGTTGCGGTAGTTGTTGAATTTTTCGTTGTTTTTATTTGTTGATTTTGTTGTTTAATTTGTTGGTGATTTTCAATATTGAAGTTGTTGAATTTGTTGGGTGATTTTCAATGTTGAGGTTGTTGTTGAATTTGTTGGTGTCTTTCAATATTGAGGTTGTTGTTGAATTTGCTGGTGTTTTTCAATATTGATGTTGTTGTTGAATTTGTTGGAGACTTTCAATATTGAGGTTGTTATTGAATTTATTGGCGTTTTCCAATGTTGAGGTTGTTGTTGAATTTGTTGGTGTTATCAATGTTTTTATTGAACTTTTTCTCTTCTTTTAAAAGTTGAGGTTGTTGATGAATTGTTGGTGTTTTTCATTGTTCAGGTTGCTGTTGAATTTGTTGGTAATTTTCAATATTGAGTTTGATGTTGAATTTGCTGGCGTTTTACAATGTTGACGTTATTGTTGAATTTTTTGCTAATTGTCAATATGGTTGTTGTTGAATTTGTTGGTGTTTTTCAATGTTGAGTTTGTTGTTGAAATTGTTGGTGTCATCGATCTTTTTTTGTTGAAGTTGCTTGTATTTTTAAAAGCTTAGTTTGCAGTTGAATTGGGTGGCGTTTTTCGATGTTGAGGCTGTTGTTGAATTTGTTGTTAATTTTCAATATTGAGTTTGCTGTTGAATTTGTTGGTGTTCTCAATGATATTTTCTGAACTTTTTTGTATTTTTCAATGTTGCGGTTGGTTATTTTTCTGGTGTTTTTCATTGTTGAGGTTGTTGAAGTTGTTGGTGTTTTTCAATGTTGAGGTTGTTCTTGAATTTGTTGGTGTTTTTCATTGTTGAGTTTGTTGTTGAATTTGTTGGTGTTTTTCAATGTTGCGGTTGTTGCTGAATTTTTCGGTGTTTCTAATTCTTGATTTTGTTGTTGAATTTGTTGGTGACTTTCAATATTGGGGTTGTTGTTGAATTTATTGGCGTTTTTCTATGTTGAGGTTGTTGTTGAATTTGTTGGTGTTATCAATGTTTTTTTGAACTTTTTCTCTTTTAAAAGTTGAGGTTGTTGATGAATTTGTTGGTGTTTTTCAATGATGAGGTTGTTGTTGAATTTGTCGGTGTTATCAATCTTTTTTTGTTGAAGTTGTTTGTATTTTTAAAAGCTTAGTTTGGTGTTGAATTGGGTGACGTTTTTCGATGTTGAGGTTGTTGTTGAATTTGTTGTTAATTTTCAATATTGATGTTGTTGTTGAATTTGTACGTGTTATCAATGTTATTTTTTGAACTTTTTTGTATTTTTCAACGTTGAGGTTGTTGTTGAATTTGTTACTGTTATCAAAGTTATTTTTTGAACTTTTTTGTATTTGTCAATGTTGTGGTTGTTTATTTTTCTGGTGTTTTTCATTGTTGAGATTGTTGAAGTTGTTGGTGTTTTTCAATGTTGAGGTTGTTGTTGAATTTGATGGTGTCTTTCAATATTGAGGTTGTTGTTGAATTGGTTGTTGACTTTCAATATTGAGGTTGTTGTTGAATTTGTTCCTGTCTTTCAATATTGAGGTTATTGTTGAATTTGTTGGTGTTATCAATGTTTTTTTTGAACTTTTTCTCTTCGTTAAAAGTTGAGGTTGTTGTTGAACTTGTTGGTGATTTTCAATGTTGAGGTTGTTGTTGAATTGGTTGCTGTTATCAATGTTATTTTTTGAACTTTTTTGTATTTTTGAACGTTGATCTTGTTGATGAATTTGTTGGTTTTTTTCAATGTTGAGGTTGTTTTTGAATTTTTTGGTGTTTTTCAAATGTTGATGTAGTTGAATTTGTTGGTGATTTTCAATATTGAGTTTGTTGTTGACTTTGTTGCTGTTATCAACTTTATTTTTTGAACTTTTTTGTATTTTACAATGTTACGGTTGTTGTTGAAGTTGTTTGTGTTTTTCAATGTTGAGGTTGTTGTTGAACTTGTTGGTGTCTTTCAATTTTGAGGTTGTTGTTGAATTTGTTGGTGTTTTTCAATGTTGATGTTGTCGTTGAATTTGTTGGTGTTTTACAATGCTGAGGTTGTTGAATTTATTGTTGTTTTTCAATGTTCAGGTTTTTGTTGAATTTTTTCTGGTTTTAATTGTTGAGATTGTTGTTATATTTCTTGGTGTTTTTCAATGTTGAGGTTGTTTTTGAATTTGTTGGTGTTATCCATGTTATTTTTTGAACTTTTTTGTATTTTTGAAAGTTGAGCTTGTTGTTGAATTTGTTGATGTTTTTCTATGTTGAGGTTGTTGTTGAATTTATTGTTGTTTTTCAATGTTGATGTTATTGAATTTGTCGGTGTTATCAATCTTTTTTTGTTGAAGTTGTTTGTATTTTTAAAAGCTTAGTTTGGTGTTGAATTGGGTGACGTTTTTCGATGTTGAGGTTGTTGTTGAATTTGTTGTTAATTTTCAATATTGAGGTTGTTGTTGAATTTGTTGGTTTTTTCAATGTTGAAGCTGTTGTTGAATTTGTTGGGTGATTTTCAATGTTGAGGTTCTTGTTGAATTTGTTGGTGTCTTTCAATATCGAGGTTGTTGTTTAATTTGCTGGTATTTTTCAATGTTCATGTTTTTTCAATGTTGAGGTTACTGTTGAATTTGTTGGTGATTTTAAACGATGAGGTTGTTGTTGAACTTGTTGTTAATTTTCAATATTGAGTTTTCTGTTGGATTTGTTGGCGTTTTTCAATGTGGAGGTTGTTGTTGAATTTGTTGGTGTTATCAATGTTTTTATTGAACTTTTTCGCTTCTTTTAAAAGTTGAAGTTGTTATTGAATTTGTTGGTGTTTTTCCATGTTGAGGCTGTTGTTGAATTTGTTGGCGATTTTCAATATTGAGGTTGTTGTTGAATTTGTTGGTGATTTTCAATATTGAGGTTGTTATTGAATTTCTTGGTGTTATCAATGTTTTTTTAGAACATTTTCTCTTCTTTTAAAAGTTGAGGTTGTTGTTGAATTTGATGGTGTTTTTCAACGTTGAGCTTGTTGTTGAATTTGTTGGTTTTTTCAATGTTGAGGTTGTTGTTGAATTTGTTGTTAATTTTCAATATTGAGTTTGCTGTAGAATTTGTTGGTGTTTTTCAATGTTGAGGTTGTTTTTGAATTTTTCGTTGTTTTTATTTGTTGATTTTGTTGTTTAATTTGTTGGTGATTTTCAATATTGAAGTTGTTGAATTTGTTGGGTGATTTTCAATGTTGAGGTTGTTGTTGAATTTGTTGGTGTCTTTCAATATTGAGGTTGTTGTTGAATTTGCTGGTGTTTTTCAATATTGATGTTGTTGTTGAATTTGTTGGAGACTGTCAATATTGAGGTTGTTATTGAATTTATTGGCGTTTTCCAATGTTGAGGTTGTTGTTGAATTTGTTGGTGTTATCAATGTTTTTATTGAACTTTTTCTCTTCTTTTAAAAGTTGAGGTTGTTGATGAATTGTTGGTGTTTTTCAATGTTCAGGTTGCTGTTGAATTTGTTGGTAATTTTCAATATTGAGTTTGATGTTGAATTTGCTGGCGTTTTACAATGTTGACGTTATTGTTGAATTTTTTGCTAATTGTCAATATGGTTGTTGTTGAATTTGTTGGTGTTTTTCAACGTTGAGTTTGTTGTTGAAATTGTTGGTGTCATCAATCTTTTTTTGTTGAAGTTGTTTGTATTTTTAAAAGCTTAGTTTGCAGTTGAATTGGGTGGCGTTTTTCGATGTTGAGGTTGTTGTTGAATTTGTTGTTAATTTTCAATATTGAGTTTGCTGTTGAATTTGTTGGTGTTCTCAATGTTATTTTCTGAACTTTTTTGTATTTTTCAATGTTGCGGTTGGTTATTTTTCTGATGTTTTTCATTGTTGAGGTTGTTGAAGTTGTTGGTGTTTTTCAATGTTGAGGTTGTTTTTGAATTTGTTGGTGTTTTTCATTGTTGAGTTTGTTGTTGAATTTGTTGGTGTTTTTCAATGTTGCGGTTGTTGCTGAATTTTTCGGTGTTTCTAATTCTTGATTTTGTTGTTGAATTTGTTGGTGACTTTCAATATTGAGGTTGTTGTTGAATTTATTGGCGTTTTTCTATGTTGAGGTTGTTGTTGAATTTGTTGGTTTTGTCAATGTTTTTTTGAACTTTTTCTCTTTTAAAAGTTGAGGTTGGTGATGAATTTGTTGGTGTTTTTCAATGATGAGGTTGTTGTTGAATTTGTCGGTGTTATCAATCTTTTTTTGTTGAAGTTGTTTGTATTTTTAAAAGCTTAGTTTGGTGTTGAATTGGGTGACGTTTTTCGATGTTGAGGTTGTTGTTGAATTTGTTGTTAATTTTCAATATTGATGTTGTTGTTGAATTTGTACGTGTTATCAATGTTATTTTTTGAACTTTTTTGTATTTTTCAACGTTGAGGTTGTTGTTGAATTTGTTACTGTTATCAAAGTTATTTTTTGAACTTTTTTGTATTTGTCAATGTTGTGGTTGTTTATTTTTCTGGTGTTTTTCATTGTTGAGATTGTTGAAGTTGTTGGTGTTTTTCAATGTTGAGGTTGTTGTTGAATTTGATGGTGTCTTTCAATATTGAGGTTGTTGTTGAATTGGTTGTTGACTTTCAATATTGAGGTTGTTGTTGAATTTGTTCCTGTCTTTCAATATTGAGGTTATTGTTGAATTTGTTGGTGTTATCAATGTTTTTTTTGAACTTTTTCTCTTCGTTAAAAGTTGAGGTTGTTGTTGAACTTGTTGGTGATTTTCAATGTTGAGGTTGTTGTTGAATTGGTTGCTGTTATCAATGTTATTTTTTGAACTTTTTTGTATTTTTGAAAGTTGATCTTGTTGATGAATTTGTTGGTTTTTTTCAATGTTGAGGTTGTTTTTGAATTTTTTGGTGTTTTTCAAATGTTGATGTAGTTGAATTTGTTGGTGATTTTCAATATTGAGTTTGTTGTTGACTTTGTTGCTGTTATCAACTTTATTTTTTGAACTTTTTTGTATTTTACAATGTTACGGTTGTTGTTGAAGTTGTTTGTGTTTTTCAATGTTGAGGTTGTTGTTGAACTTGTTGGTGTCTTTCAATTTTGAGGTTGTTGTTGAATTTGTTGGTGTTTTTCAATGTTGATGTTGTCGTTGAATTTGTTGGTGTTTTACAATGCTGAGGTTGTTGAATTTATTGTTGTTTTTCAATGTTCAGGTTTTTGTTGAATTTTTTCTGGTTTTAATTGTTGAGATTGTTGTTATATTTCTTGGTGTTTTTCAATGTTGAGGTTGTTTTTGAATTTGTTGGTGTTATCCATGTTATTTTTTGAACTTTTTTGTATTTTTGAAAGTTGAGCTTGTTGTTGAATTTGTTGATGTTTTTCAATGTTGAGGTTGTTGTTGAATTTATTGTTGTTTTTCAATGTTGATGTTATTGAATTTGTTGGTGTTATCAACGTTATTTTTTGAACTTTTTTGTATTTTTCAATGTTGAGGCTGGTGTTGAATTTGTTTATATTTTTCAATGTTGCGGTTGTTGTTGAATTTTTTGGTGCTTTTCATTGTTGAGGTTGTTGTTGAATTTGTTGGTGTTATCAATGTCTTTTGTTAAACTTTTTTGTATTTTTAAAAGTTCAGGTTGTTGTTGAATTTGTTGTTGTTTTTCAATGTTGAGGTTGTTGAATTTGTTGGTGATTTTCAATATTGAGGTTGTTGTTGAATTTTTTGTGTTATCTAAGTTCATTTTTGAACTTTTTATACTTTTAAAGGTTGAGGTTGTTGTTGAATTTGTTGGCGTTTTTCAATGTGGAGGTTGTTGTTGAACTTGTTGCTGTCTTTCAATATTAAGTTTGTTGAAGTTGTTGGTGTTTTTCAATGTTGAGGTTGTTGTTGAATTTGTTGGTTTTTTTCAATGTTGAGGTTGTTGTTGAATTTGTTGGTGTCTTTCAATATTGAGGTGTTCTGAATTTGTTGTTGACTTTCAATATTGAGGTTGTTGTTGAATTTGTTCCTGTGTTGTTGAATTTGTTGGCGTTTTTCAATGTTGAGGTTGTTGTTGAATTTGTTGGTTTTATCAAAGTTCTTTTTTGAACTTTTTTGTACTTTTAAAGGTTGAGGTTGTTGTTGAATTTGTTGGCGTTTTTCAATGCTGAAGTTGTTGTTGAATTTATTGTTGTTATTCAATGTTCAGTTTTTTGTTGAATTGTTTGTGGTTTTTAATTGTTGAGGTTGTTGTTATATTTGTTGGTGTTTTTCAATGTTGAGGTTTTTGTTGAATTTGTTGTTGTTGTCCATGTTATTTTTTGAACCTTTTTGTATTTTTGAAAGTTGAGCTTGTTGTTGAATATCTTGGGGTTTTTCAATTTTGAGATTGTTGTTCAATTTATTGTTGTTTTTCAATGTTGAGGTTGTTGAATTTGTTCTTATTTTTCAATGTTGAGGCTGTTGAATTTGTTCTTATTTTACAATATTGCGGTTGTTGTTGAATTTGTTGCTGTTATCAATGTTATTTTTTGAACTTTTTTGTATTTTTCAATTTTGAGGTTCTGTTTGAATTTGTTGGTGTTTTTCAAAGTTGACGTTGATGAATTTATTGGTGTTATTCATTGTTGAGGTTGTTGTTGAATTTGTTGGTGTTTTTGAAAGTTGAGGTTGTTGTTGAATTTGTTGGTGTTTTTCATTGTTGGGGTTGTAGTCGAATTTGTTGGTGTTTTTCAATGTTGAGGTTGTTGTTGAATTTGTTGCTGTTATCAATGTTATTTTTTGAACATTTAATATTGTTTTGAAAGTTGTGTTTGTTGTTGAATTTGTTGCTTTTCTTCAATGTTGTGCTTGTCGTTGAATTTGCTGGTGTTTTTCAATGTTGAGGTTGTTGTTGAATTTATTGATGATTTTCAATGTTGTGGTTGTTGTTGAATTTGTTGGTGTTTTTCAATATTGATTTTGTTGAATTTGTTGGTGATTTTCAATATTGAGTTTGTTGTTAAATTTGTTGGTGTTATTAATGTTATTTTTTGAACTTTTTTGTATTTTTCAATGTTGAGGTTGTTGTTGAATTTGTTGGTGTTTTTCAATGTTGAGTTGGTGTTGAATTTGTTGGTGACATTGAATATTAAGGTTGTTATTGAATTTGTTGGTGTTATCAATGTTCTTTTTTGAACTTTTTTGTATATTTCAAAGTTGTAGTTGAATTTGTTGCTGTTTTTCAATGTTGAGGATGTTGTTGAATTTATTGGTGTTTTTCAATGTTGATTTTGTTGAATTTGTTGGTGATTTTCAATATTGAGTTTGTTGTTGAATTTGTTGGTGTTATTAAGGTTCTTTTTTGAACTTTTTTGTATTTTTGAACGTTGAGCAACTTGTTGAATATTTTGGTGTTTTTCATTGTTGTGGCTGTTGTTGAATTTGTTGGTGATTTTCAATATTGAGGTTATTGTTGAATTTGTTCGTGTTATCATTCTTATTTATTGAACTTCTTTGCATTATGCAATGTTGAGGTTGATGTTGAATTTGTTGTTGTTTTTCATTGTTGAGGTTGTAGTTGAAGTTGTTGGTGTTTATGAATGTTGAGGTTGTTGTTGAATTTTTTGCTGTTATCAATGTTATTTTTTGAACATTTATTATAGTTTTGAAAGTTGAGGTACTTGTTGAATTTGTTGGTATTTTTGAATGTTGAGGTTGTTGTTTAATTTGTTGTTTTTTTTCATTGTTGAGGTTTTGGATGAAGTTGTTGGTGTTTTTCAATGTTGAGATTTTTGTTGAATTTTTGCTGTTATCAATGTTATTTTTTGAACATTTATTATAGTTTTGAAAGTTGAGGTTGTTGTTGAATTTATTGGTTTTTTTCAATGTTGAGGTTGTTGTTAAATTTGAAGGTGTTTTTCAGATGTTGAGGTTGTTGTTCAATTTGCTGGTGTTTTTCGATGCTGAGGTTGTTGTTGAATTTATTGGTGTTTTTCAATGTTGAGGTTGTTGTTGAATTGGTTGGTGGTTTTCAATGTTGATTTTGTTGAATATGTTGGTGATTTTCAATATTGAGTTTGTTGTTGAATTTGTTGGTGTTATTAATGTTATTTTTTGAACTTTTTTGTATTTTCAATGTTGAGGTTGTTGTTGAATTTCTTGGTGTCTTTCAATATTGAGGTTGTTGTTGAATTTGTTGGTGTTTCTCAATGTTGATGTTGTTGTTGAATTTGTTGGTGACATTGAATAATGAGGTTGTTGTTGAATTTGTTGGTGTTATCAATGTTCTTTTTTGATCTTTTTTGTATTTTTGAAAGTTGAGCTTCTTGTTGAATATGTTGGTGTTTTTCAATGTTGTGGTTGTTGTTGAAATTTTTGTTGATTTTCAATGTTGAGGTTGTTTTTGAATTTGTTGATTTTTTGCAATGTTGATGTTGTTGAATTTGTTGGTGATTTCCAATATTGAGATTTTGTTAAATTTGTTGCTGTTATCGATCTTTTTTTGTTGAAGTTGTTTGTATTTTTAAAAGCTGAGTTTGATGTTGAATTGTTTGGCGTTTTTCAATTTTGAGGTTGTTGTTCAATTTTTTGGTGATTTCAATATTGAATTTGATGTTGAATTTGTTGGTGTTATCAATGTTAATTTTTAGACTTTTTTGTATTTTTCATTGTTGAGGTTGTTGAATTTGTTCTTATTTTTCAATGTTGAGGTTGTTGAATTTGTTCTTATTTTTCAATGTTGAGGTTGTTGAATTTGTTCTTATTTTTCAATATTGAGGTTGTTGTTGAACTTGTTGCTGTTATCAATGTTATTTTTTGAACTTTTTTGTATTTTTCAATGTTGAGGTTCTGGTTGAATTTATTGGTGTTTTTCAATGTTGAGGTTGTTGTTGAATTTGTTGGTGTTTTTCAATGTTGATTTTGTGAATTTGTTGGTGATTTTCAATATTGAGTTTGTTGTTGAATTTGTTGGTGTTATTAATGTTCTTTTTTGAACTTTTTTGCATTTTCGAAAGTTGAGCATGTTGTTGAATATGTTGGTGTTTTTCAATGTTGTGGTTGTTGTTGATTTTGGTGGTTTTTTGCAATGTTGATGTTGTTGAATTTGTTGGTGATTTCCAATATTGAGTTTTTTGTTGAATTTGTTGGTGTCATCAATGTTTTTTTGTTGAAGTTGTTTGTATTTTTAAATGTTGAGGTTGTTGTTGAATTTGTTGACGTTTTTCAATGTTGAGGTTGTTTTTGAATTTGTCGGTGATTTTCAATATTGAGGTTGTTTTTGAATTTGTTGGTATTATCAACGTTATTTTTTGGACTTTCTTCTATTTTTCAATGTTGAGGTAGTTGTTGAATTTGTTGTTATTTTTAAATTTTGCAGTTGTTGTTGAATTTGTTGGTGTCTTTCAATATTGAGGTTGTTGTTGAATTTGTTGGTTACTTTCAATATTGAGGTTGTTTTTGAATTTGATGATGTTATCAATGTTCTTTTTTTAACTTTTTTATTTTTGAAAGTTGAGCTTGTTGTTGAATTTGTTGGTGTTTTTCAATGTTGTGGTTGTTGTTTAATTTATTGGTGATTTTCAATGATGAGATTCTTGTTGATTTTGTTCATTTTTTGCACTGTTGATGTTGCTGAATTTGTTGGTTATTTTCAATATTGAGTTTGTTTTTGAATTTGTTGGTGTTATCAATCTTTTTTTGTTGAAGTTGTTTGTATTTTTAAAAGCTTAGTTTGTTGTTGAATTGGGTGGCGTTTTTCAATGTTGAGGTTGTTGTTTAATTTGTTGGTGATTTTCAATATTGAGGTTATTGTTGAATTTGTTGGTGTTATCATTGTTATTTATTGAACTTCTTTGCATTATGTAATGTTAAGGTTGATGTTGTATTTGTAGGTGTTTTTCAATGTTGAGGTTGTTGTTGAATTTGTTGGTTATTTCCAATATTGAGTTTTTTGTTGAAATTGTTGGTGTTATCAATCTTTTTTTGTTGAAGTTGTTTGTATTTTTAAAAGCTTTGTTTGTTGTTGAATTGGGTGGCGTTTTTCAATGTTGAGGTTGTTGTTGAATTTGTTTTTGATTTTCAATATTGAGGTTGTTGAATTTGTTGGTGTTATCATTGTTATTTTTTGAACTTCTTTGCATTATGCAATGTTCAGGTTAATGTTGAATTTGTAGGTCTTTTTCAACGTTGAGGTTGGTGTTGAATTTGTTGGTGATTTCCAATATTGTGGTTGTTGTTGAATTTGTTGGTGTTATCAATGTTATTTTTTGGACTTTTTTGTATTTTTCAATGTTGATGTTGTTGAATTTGTTCGTATTTTTCAATGTTGAGGTTGTTGTTGAATTTGTTGTTATTATCAATGTTATTTTTTGAACTTTTTTGTATTTTTCAGTTTTGAGGTTCTGGTTGAATTTGTTGGTGTTTTTGAATGTTGAGGTTGTTGTTGAATTTCTTGTTGTTTTTCATTGTTGATGTTTTAGATGAAGTTGTTGGTGTTTTTCAATGTTGAGGTTTTTGTTGAATTTGTTGCTTTTATCAATGTTATTTTTTGAACATTTATTATAGTTTTGAAAGTTGAGGTTGTTGTTGAATTTGCTGGTGTTTTTCAATGTTGAAGTTGTTGTTGAAATTATTGGTGTTTTTCAATGTTGAGGTTGTTGCTGAGTTTGTTGGTGTTTTTCAATATTGAGTTTGTTGTTGAATTTGTTGGTGTTATCAATGTTATTTTTTGACCTTTTTTGTATTTGTCAATGTTGAGGTTGTTGTTGAATTTTTGGTGTTTTTCAATGTTGAATTTGTTGGAGATTTTCAATATTGAGTTTGTTGTTGAATATGTTGGCGTTATCAATGTTATTTTTTGAACTTTTTTGTATTTTTCAATGTTGAGGTTGTTATTGAATTTTTTGGTGTTTTTCATTGTAGAAGTTGTTGTTGAAATTGTCGGTGTCTTTCAATATTGAGGTTGTTGTTGAATTTGTTGGTGACATTGAAAAATGAGGTTGTTGTTGAATTTGTTGGTGTTATGAATGTTCTTTTTTGATCTTTTTTGTATTTTTGAAAGTTGAGCTTCTTGTTGAATGTGTTGTTTTTCATTGTTGCGGTTGTTGTTGAAGTTATTGTTGATTTTCAATGTTGAGGTTGTTGTTGAATTTCTTGATTTTTTGCAATGTTGATGTTGTTGAATTTGTTGGTGATTTCCAATATTGAGATTTTGTTAAATTTGTTGCTGTTATCAATCTTATTTTATTGAAGTTGTTTGTATTTTTAGAAGCTGAGTTTGTTGTTGAATTGGTTGGCGTTTTTGGATTTTGAGGTTTTTGTTGAATTTGTTGGTGATTTCAATATTGAGATTGATGTTGAATTTGCAGGTGTTTTTCAATGTTGAGGTTGTTTTTGAATTTGTTGATTTTTTGCAATGTTGATGTTGTTGAATTTGTTGGTGATTTTCAATATTGAGATTTTGTTAAATTTGTTGCTGTTATCGATCTTTTTTTATTGAAGTTGTTTGTATTTTTAAAAGCTGAGTTTGATGTTGAATTGTTTGGCGTTTTTCAATTTTGAGGTTGTTGTTCAATTTTTTGGTGATTTCAATATTGAGTTTGATGTTGAATTTGTTGGTGTTATCAATGTTATTTTTTGGACTTTTTTGTATTTTTCAATGTTGAGGTTGTTGAATTTGTTCTTATTTTTCAATGTTGAGGTTGTTGAATTTGTTCTTATTTTTCAATATTGAGGTTGTTGTTGAATTTGTTGCTGTTATCAATGTTATTTTTTGAACTTTTTTGTATTTTTCAATTTTGAGGTTCTGGTTGAATTTATTGGTGTTATTCATTGTTGATGTTGTTGTTGAATCTATTGGTATTTTTCAATGTTGAGGTTGTTGTTGAATTTGTTGCTCTTTTTCAATGTTGAGGTTCTGGTTGAATTTATTGGTGTTTTTCAATGTTGAGGTTGTTGTTGAATCTATTGGTATTTTACAATATTGAGGTTGTTGTTGAATTTGTTGGTGTTTTTCAATGTTGATTTTGTTGAATTTGTTGGTGATTTTCAATATTGAGTTTGTTGTTGAATTTGTTTGTGTTATTAATGTTCTTTTTTGAACTTTTTTGCATTTTAGAAAGTTGAGCATGTTGTTGAATATGTTGATGTTTTTCAATGTTGTGGTTGTTGTTGAATTTGGTTGTTTTTTGCAATGTTGATGTTGTTGAATTTGTTGGTGATTTCCAATATTGAGTTTTTTGTTGAATTTGTTGGTGTTATCAATGTTTTTTTTGTTGAAGTTGTTTGTATTTTTAAATGTTGAGGTTGTTGTTGAATTTGTTGACGTTTTTCAATGTTGAGGTTGTTTTTGAATTTGTTGGTATTATCAACGTTATTTTTTGGACTTTCTTCTATTTTTCAATGTTGAGGTAGTTGTTGAATTTGTTGTTATTTTTAAATTTTGCAGTTGTTGTTGAATTTGTTGGTGTCTTTCAATATTGAGGTTGTTGTTGAATTTGTTGGTTACTTTCAATATTGAGGTTGTTTTTGAATTTGATGGTGTTATCAATGTTCTTTTTTTAACTTTTTTATTTTTGAAAGTTGAGCTTGTTGTTGAATTTGTTGGTGTTTTTCAATGTTGTGGTTGTTGTTTAATTTATTGGTGATTTTCAATGATGAGATTCTTGTTGATTTTGTTCGTTTTTTGCACTGTTGATGTTGCTGAATTTGTTGGTTATTTTCAATATTGAGTTTGTTTTTGAATTTGTTGGTGTTATCAATCTTTTTTTGTTGAAGTTGTTTGTATTTTTAAAAGCTTAGTTTGTTGTTGAATTGGGTGGCGTTTTTCAATGTTGAGGTTGTTGTTTAATTTGTTGGTGATTTTCAATATTGAGGTTATTGTTGAATTTGTTGGTGTTATCATTGTTATTTATTGAACTTCTTTGCATTATGCAATGTTAAGGTTGATGTTGTATTTGTAGGTGTTTTTCAATGTTGAGGTTGTTGTTGAATTTGTTGGTTATTTCCAATATTGAATTTTTGTTGAAATTGTTGGTGTTATCAATCTTTTTTTGTTGAAGTTGTTTGTATTTTTAAAAGCTTTGTTTGTTGTTGAATTGGGTGGCGTTTTTCAATGTTGAGGTTGTTGTTGAATTTGTTTTTGATTTTCAATATTGAGGTTGTTGAATTTGTTGGTGTTATCATTGTTATTTTTTGAACGTCTTTGCATTATGCAATGTTCAGGTTAATGTTGAATTTGTAGGTCTTTTTCAACGTTGAGGTTGGTGTTGAATTTGTTGGTGATTTCCAATATTGTGGTTGTTGTTGAATTTGTTGGTGTTATCAATGTTATTTTTTGGACTTTTTTGTATTTTTCAATGTTGATGTTGTTGAATTTGTTCGTATTTTTCAATGTTGAGGTTGTTGTTGAATTTGTTGTTATTATCAATGTTATTTTTTGAACTTTTTTGTATTTTTCAGTTTTGAGGTTCTGGTTGAATTTGTTGGTGTTTTTGAATGTTGAGGCTGTTGTTGAATTTCTTGTTGTTTTTCATTGTTGATGTTTTAGATGAAGTTGTTGGTGTTTTTCAATGTTGAGGTTTTTGTTGAATTTGTTGCTGTTATCAATGTTATTTTTTGAACATTTATTATAATTTTGAAAGTTGAGGTTGTTGTTGAATTTGCTGGTGTTTTTCAATGTTGAGTTTGTTGCTGAGTTTGTTGCTGTTTTTCAATATTGATTTTGTTGAATTTGTTGGTGATTTTCAATATTGAGTTTGTTGTTGAATTTGTTGGTGTTATCAATGTTATTTTTTGACCTTTTTTGTATTTGTCAATGTTGAGGTTGTTGTTGAATTTTTGGTGTTTTTCAATGTTGAATTTGTTGGTGATTTTCAATATTGAGTTTGTTGTTGAATTTGTTGGTGTTATCAATGTTATTTTTTGAACTTTTTTGTATTTTTCAATGTTGAGGTTGTTATTGAATTTTTTGGTGTTTTTCATTGTAGAAGTTGTTGTTGAAATTGTTGGTGTCTTTCAATATTGAGGTTGTTGTTGAATTTGTTGGTGACATTGAAAAATGAGGTTGTTGTTGAATTTGTTGGTGTTATGAATGTTCTTTTTTGATCATTTTTGTATTTTTGAAAGTTGAGCTTCTTGTTGAATGTGTTGTTTTTCATTGTTGTGGTTGTTGTTGAATTTATTGTTGATTTTCAATGTTGAGGTTGTTGTTGAATTTGTTGATTTTTTGCAATGTTGATTTTGTTGAATTTGTTGGTCATTTCCAATATTGAGATTTTGTTAAATTTGTTGCTGTTATCAATCTTATTTTATTGAAGTTGTTTGTATTTTTAGAAGCTGAGTTTGTTGTTGAATTGGTTGGCGTTTTTGGATTTTGAGGTTTTTGTTGAATTTGTTGGTGATTTCAATATTGAGATTGATGTTGAATTTGCAGGTGTTTTTCAATGTTGAGGTTGTTGTTGAATTTGTTTGTGATTTCCAATATTGTGGTTGTTGTTGAATTTGTTGGTGTTATCAATGTTGTTTTTTGGACTTTTTTGTATTTTTCAATGTTGAGGTTGTTGTTGAATTTATTGGTATTATGGAATGTTGAGGTTGTTGTTGTTTTTCATTGTTGAGGTTGTATTTGAAGTTGTTGGTGTTTTTCAACGTTGAGGTTGTTGTTGAATTTGTTGCTGTTATCAATGTTATTTTTTGAACATTTATTATAGTTTTGAAAGTTGAGGTTGTTGTCGAATTTGTTGGTTTTTTCAATTTTGAGCTTGTTGTTGTATTTGCTGGTGTATTTCAATGTTGAGGTTGTTGATGAATTTATTGGTGTTTTTCAATGTTGAGGTTGTTGTTGAATTTGTTGGTGTTTTTCAATGTTGATTTTGTTGTTGAATTTGTTGGTGCTATTAATGTTATTTTTTTGAACATTTTTGTATTTTTCAATGTTGAGGTTGTTGTTGAATTTGTTGGTATTTTTCTGTGTTGCGGTTGTTGTTGAAGTTTTAGGTGTATTTCATTGTTGAGGTTGTAGTTGAATTTGTTGGTGTTTTTCAACGTTGATGTTGTTGTTGAATTTGTTGCTGTTATCAATGTTATTTTTTGAACTTCATTGTAATTTTGAAAGTTGAGCTTGTTGTTGAATTTGTTGGCGTTTTTCAATGTTGATGTTGTTGAATTTGTTAGTGATTTTCAAAATTGAGTTTGTTGTTGAATTTGTTGGTGTTTTCAATGCTGT
The DNA here is from genome assembly GCF_964194155.1 of Cetorhinus maximus. Classification (NCBI taxonomy): domain Eukaryota; kingdom Metazoa; phylum Chordata; class Chondrichthyes; order Lamniformes; family Cetorhinidae; genus Cetorhinus; species Cetorhinus maximus. The sequence continues at coordinate 111,836 of NW_027596590.1, forward strand.
GGTTGTTGTTGAATTTATTGTTGTTTTTCAATGTTGAAGTTGTTGTTGAATTTGTTGATTTTTTGCAATGTTGATGTTGTTGAATTTGTTGGTGATTTCCAATATTGAGTTTTTTGTTAAATTTGTTGGTGTTATCGTTTTTTTTTTGTTGAAGTTGTTTGTATTTTTAAAAGTTGAGTTTGCTGTTGAATTTGTAGGGGTTTTTCAATGTTGAGGTTGTTGTTGAATGTGTTGATGGTTTTCTATATTGAGGTTGTTGTTGAATTTGTTGATGTTATCAATGTTATTTTTTGAACTTCTTTGCATTTTTCAATGTTGAGGTTGATGTTGAATTTGTTGGTGTTTTTCAATGTTTAGGTTGTTGTTGAATTTGTTAGTGTTTTTAAATGCTGAGGTTGTTGTTGAATTTGTTTGTGTTTTTCAATGTTGATATTGTTGAAGTTGTTTGTGATATTCAATATTGAGTTTGTTGTTGAATTTATTGGCATTATCAATGTTATTTATTGAACTTTTTTGTATTATTCAATGTTGCGGTTGTTGTTGAATTTTTTGGTGTTTTTCAATGTTGAGTTTGTTGTTGAATTTGTTGCTGTTTTTCATTGTTGAGGTTGTTGTTGAATTTGTTAGTGTTTTTCAATGTTGAGGTTGTTGAATTTGTTGGTGATTTTCAATTTTGAGGTTGTTGTTGAATTTGTTGGTGTCTTTCAATATTGAGGTCGGTGAATTTGTTGGTGTTATCAATCTTTTTTTTGAACTTTTTCTCTTCTTTTAAAAGTAGAGGTTGTTGAATTTGTTGGTGTTTTTCATTGTTGAGGTTGTAGTTGAATTTGTTTTTTTTTTCAATGTTGAGGTTGTTGTTGAATTTGTTGCTGTTATCAATGTTATTTTTTGAACATTTATTATATTTTTGACAGTTGAGGTTGTTGTTGAATTTGTTCGTGATTTTCAATGTTGAGGTTGTTGTTGAATTTATTGGTGTTTTTCAAAGTTGGGGTTGTTGTTGAATTTTTTGGTGTTTTTCAATGTTGATTTTGATGAATTTGTTGGTGATTATAAATATTGAGTTTGTTGTTGAATTTGTTGGTGTTATCAATGATAACTTTTGAACTTTTCTGTATTTTTCAATGTTAAGGTTGTTGTTGAATTTTTTGGTGTTTTTCGTTTTTGAGGTTGTTGAAGTTGCTGGTGTTTTTCAATGTTGAGGTTGATGTTGATTTTGTTGGTGATTTTCAGCATTGAGTTTGTTGTTGAATTTGTTGGCATTATCAATGTTATTTTTTGAATTTTTTTGTTTTTTTCAATGTTGCGGTTGTTGTTGAATTTTTTGGTGTTTTTAATTCTTGAGGTTGTAGAAGTTGTTGGTGTTTTTCAATGTTGAGGTTGTTGTCAAATTTGTTGGTGTTTCGCATTGTTGAGGTTGTTTGTTGAATTTGTTGGTGTTATCAATGTCTTTTGATGACATTGTTTGTATTTTTAAAAGTTAAGGTTCTTCTTGAATTTGTTCGTGTTTTTGTTGGTTGTGTTTGTTGAATTTGTTGGTGATTTTCAATATTGAGGTTGTTGTTGAATTTTTTGGTGTTATCAAAGTTCTTTTTTGAACTTTTTTGTACTTATAAAGGTTGAGATTGTTGTTGAATTTGTTTGCGTTTTTAAATGTTGAGGTTATTGTTGAAGTTGTTGGTGTCATTGAATATTGAGGTTGTTGTTGAATTTTTTGGTGACTTTCAATATTGAGGTTGTTGTTGAATTTGTTGGTGTTATCAATTTTTTTTTGAACTTTTTCTCTTCTTTTAAACGTTGAGGTTGTTGTTGAATTTGTTGGTGATTTTCAATATTGAGGTTTTTGTTGAATTTTTTTGTTGTTTTTAATTGTTGAGGTTGTTGATAAATTTGTTGGTGATTTTCAATGTTGAAGTTGTTTTTGAATTTGATGGCGTTATCAATGTTCTTTTTTCAACTTTTTTATATTTTTGAAAGTTGAGCTTGTTGTTGAATATGTTGGTGTTTTTCAATGTTGTGTTTGTTGTTGAATTTATTTTTGTTATTCAATGTTGAGGTTGTTGTTTAGTTTGTTGGTTTTTTGCAATGTTGATGTTGAATTTGTTGGTGATTTCCAATATTGAGTTTTTTGTTGAATTTGTTGTTGTTATCAATGTTTTTTTATTGAAGTTGTTTGTATTTTTAAAAGTTGAGTTTGTTGTTGAATTTGTTGGCGTTTTGCAATGTTGAGGTTGTTGTTGAATTTGTTGGAGACTTTCAATATTGAGGTTGCTGTTGAATTTTTTCGTGTCTTTCAATATTGAGGTCGTTGAATTTGTTGATGTTATCATTGTTTTTTTTGAACTTTTTCTCTTCCTTTAAAAGTTGAGGTTGTATTTGAATCTGTTGGAGTTATTCATTGTTGAGGTTGTTGTTGAATTTGTTGTTGTTATCAATGTCTTTTGTTGAACTTGTTTGTATTTTTAAAAGTTAAGGTTATTGTTGAATTGTTGTTGTTTTTCAATGCTGAGGTTATTGAATTTGTTGGTGATTTTCAATATTGAGGTTGTTCTAGAATTTTTTGGTGTTATGAAAGTTCTTTTTTGAACTTTTTTGTACTTTTCAAGGTTGAGGTTGTAGTTGAATTTCTTGGCGTTTTTCAATGTTGAGGTTGTTGTTGAATTTGTTGGTGACTTTCAATATTGTGGTTTTTGTTGAATTTTTTGTTGTTTTTAATTGTTGAGGTTGTTGATAAATTTGTTGGTGTTTTACAATGTTGAGGTTGTTTTTGAATTTGTTGGCGTTAACAATGTTATTTTTTGAACTTTTTTGTATTTTTCAATGTTGCGATTGTTGTTGAATTTTTTAGTGTTTTTCATTGTTGAGGTTGTTGAAGTTGTTGGTGTTTTTTCAATGTTGAGGTGGTTGTTGAATTTGTTGAAGCTTTACATTGTTGAGGTTGTTGTTGAATTTGTTGGTGTTATCAATGTCTTTTGTTGAACTTGTTTGTATTTTTAAAAGTTAAGGTTATTGTTGAATTTGTTGGTGATTTTGAATGCTGAGGTTATTGAATTTGTTGGTGATTTTCAATATTGAGGTTGTTGTTGAATTTGTTAGTGTTATCAATGTTCTTTTTTGAACATTTTTGTATTGAAAGTTGAGCTTGTTGTTGAATATGTTGGTGTTTTTCAATGTTGTATTTGTTGTTGAATTTATTGTTGTTATTCAATGTTGAGGTTGTTGTTTAATTTGTTGGTTGTTTGCAATGTTGATGTTGTTCAATTTGTTGGTGATTTCCAATATTGAGTTTTTTGTTGAATTTGATGGTGTTATCAATGTTTTTCAGTTGAAGTTGTTTCTATTTTTAAAAGTTGAGTTTGTTGTTGAATTTGTTGGCGTTTTTCAATGTTGAGGTTGATGTTGAATTTCTTGGTGTTTTTCAATGTTGAGGTTGTTGATGAATTTGTTGGTGATTTTCAATATTGAGGTTGTTGTTGAATTTGTTGGTGTTATTAATTTTATTTTTAGGACTTTTTTGTATTTTTCAATGTTGAGGTTGTTGAATTTGTTGGTATTTTTCAATGTTGAGGTTGTTGCTGAATTTGTTGGTGTTTTTCAATTTTGAGGTTCTGGTTGAATTTGTTGGTGTTTTTCAATGTTTAGGTTGTTGTTGAATTTGTTGCTGTTATCAATGTTATTTTTTGAACTTTTTTGTATTATTCAAAGTTGAAGATGGAGTTGAATTTGTTGGTGTATTTCAATGTTCAGGTTGTTGTTGAATTTGTTAGTGTTATCAATGTTCTATTTTGAACTTTTTTGTATTTTTCAATGCTGAGGTTGTTGAATTTGTTGGTGATTTTCAATATTGAGGTTGTTGTTGAATTTGTTAGTGTTATCAATGTTCTTTTTTGAACTTTTTTGTATTTTTGAAAGTTGAGCTTGTTGTTGAATATGTTGGTGTTTTTCAATGTTGTGTTTGTTGTTGATTTTTTTGTTGTTATTCAATGTTGTGGTTGTTGTTTAATTTGTTGGTTTTTTTGCAATGTTGATGTTGTTGAATTTGTTGGCGTTTTTCATTGTTGAGGTTGTTGTTGAATTTGTTGGTGTTATCAATGTCTTTTGTTGAACTTCTTTGTATTTTTAAAAGTTAAGGTTGTTGTTGAATTTGTTGGTGTGTTTCAATGTTGAGGTTGTGGAATTTGTTGGTGATTTTCAACGTTAATGTTGTTGTTGAATTTGTTGGCATTTTTCAATGTTCAGGTTGTTGTTGAAGTTGCTGGTGTCATTCAATATTGAGGTTGTTGTTGAATTTGTTGGTGACTTTCAATATTGAGGTTCTTGTTGAATTTGTTGGTGTCTTTCAATATTGAGGTCATTGAATTAGTTGGTGTTCACCATGTTTTTTTTTAACTTTATCTCTTCTTTTTAAAGTTGAGGTTGTTGTTGAATTTGTTGGAGATTTTCAATATTGAGGTTTTTGTTGAATTTTTTGTTGTTTTTAATTTTTGAGGTTGTTGATAAATTTGATGATGTTTTTCAATGTTGAGGTTGTTTTTGAATGTGTTGGTGTTATCCATGTTATTTTTTGAACTTTTTTGTATATTTGAAAATTGAGCTTGTTGTTGAATTTGTTGGTGGCTTTCAATGTTGAGTTTGTTGTTGAATTTGTTTTTGTTTTTCAATGTTGAGTTTGTTGTTGAATTTGTTTTTGTTTTTCAATGTTGATGTTGTTGAATTTGTTGGTGATTTTCAACTTTGAGTTTGTTGTTGAATTTGTTGGTGTTATCAACGTTATTTTTAGAACTTTTTTGTATTTTTCAATGTTGAGATTGTTGTTGAATTTGTTTATATTTTTCAATGTTGCGGTTGTTGAATTTTTTGGAGTTTTTCATTATTGAGGTTGTTGAAGTTGTTGGTGTTTTTCAATGTTGAGGTTGTTGTTGAATTTGTTGGTGTCATTCAATATTGAGGTTGTTGTAGAATTTGTTGGTGACTTTCAATATTGAGGCTGTTGTTGAATTTGTTGGTGTCTTTCAATATTGTGGTTATTGTCGAATTTGTTGATGTTTTGAATGTTTTTTTTGAACTTTTTCTCTTTTAAAAGTTGAGGTTGTTGTTGAATTTGTTTGCTGATTTTCAATATTGAGGTTTTTGTTGAATTTTTTGTTGCTTTTAATTATTGAGGTTGTTGTTAAATATTGTTGTTGTTTTTCAATCTTGAGGTTGTTATTGAATTTGTTGCTGTTATCCATGTTATTTTTTGAACTTTTTTGTATTTTTGAAAGTTGAGCTTGTTGATGAATTTGTTGGTTTTTTTCAATGTTGATTTTGTTGTTGAATTTGTTGGTGTTATCAACGTTATTTTTTGAACTTTTTTGTATTTTTCTAATGTTGAGGTTGTTTTTGAATTTGTTGGTGTTTTTCATTGTTGAGGTTGTTGTTGAATTATTTGGTGACTTTCAATATTGAGGTTGTTGTTGAATTTGTTGGTGTTATCAATTTTTTTTGAACTTTTTCTCTTCTTTTAAACGGTGAGGTTGTTGTTGAATTTGTTGGTGATTTTCAATATTGAGGTTTTTGTTGAATTTTTTTGTTGTTTTTAATTGTTGAGGTTGTTGATAAATTTGTTGGTGATTTTCAATGTTGAAGTTGTTTTTGAATTTGATGGCGTTATCAATGTTCTTTTTTGAACTTTTTTATATTTTTGAAAGCTGAGCTTGTTGTTGAATATGTTGGTGTTTTTCAATGTTGTGTTTGTTGTTGAATTTATTTTTGTTATTCAATGTTGAGGTTGTTGTTTAGTTTGTTGGTTTTTTGCAATGTTGATGTTGAATTTGTTGGTGATTTCCAATATTGAGTTTTTTGTTGAATTTGTTGTTGTTATCAATGTTTTTTTATTGAAGTTGTTTGTATTTTTAAAAGTTGAGTTTGTTGTTGAATTTGTTGGCGTTTTGCAATGTTGAGGTTGTTGTTGAATTTGTTGGAGACTTTCAATATTGAGGTTGCTGTTGAATTTTTTCGTGTCTTTCAATACTGAGGTCGTTAAATTTGTTGGTGTTATCAATGTTTTTTTTGAGCTTTTTCCCTTCCTTTAAAAGTTGAGGTTGTATTTGAATCTGTTGGAGTTATTCATTGTTGAGGTTGTTGTTGAATTTGTTGTTGTTATCAATGTCTTTTGTTGAACTTGTTTGTATTTTTAAAAGTTAAGGTTATTGTTGAATTGTTGTTGTTTTTCAATGCTGAGGTTATTGAATTTGTTGGTGATTTTCAATATTGAGGTTGTTCTAGAATTTTTTGGTGTTATGAAAGTTCTTTTTTGAACTTTTTTGTACTTTTCAAGGTTTTTCAATGTTGAGGTTGTTGTTGAATTTGTTGGTGACTTTCAATATTGTGGTTTTTGTTGAATTTTTTGTTGTTTTTAATTGTTGAGGTTGTTGATAAATTTGTTGGTGTTTTACAATGTTGAGGTTGTTTTTGAATTTGTTGGCGTTAACAATGTTATTTTTTGAACTTTTTTGTATTTTTCAATGTTGCGATTGTTGTTGAATTTTTTAGTGTTTTTCATTGTTGAGGTTGTTGAAGTTGTTGGTGTTTTTTCAATGTTGAGGTGGTTGTTGAATTTGTTGGTGTTTTTCAATGTTGAGGTGGTTGTTGAATTTGTTGAAGCTTTACATTGTTGAGGTTGTTGTTGAATTTGTTGGTGTTATCAATGTCTTTTGTTGAACTTGTTTGTATTTTTAAAAGTTAAGGTTATTGTTGAATTTGTTGGTGATTTTGAATGCTGAGGTTATTGAATTTGTTGGTGATTTTCAATATTGAGGTTGTTGTTGAATTTGTTAGTGTTATCAATGTTCTTTTTTGAACATTTTTGTATTGAAAGTTGAGCTTGTTGTTGAATATGTTGGTGTTTTTCAATGTTGTATTTGTTGTTGAATTTATTGTTGTTATTCAATGTTGAGGTTGTTGTTTAATTTGTTGGTTGTTTGCAATGTTGATGTTGTTCAATTTGTTGGTGATTTCCAATATTGGGTTTTTTGTTGAATTTGATGGTGTTATCAATGTTTTTCAGTTGAAGTTGTTTCTATTTTTAAAAGTTGAGTTTGTTGTTGAATTTGTTGGCGTTTTTCAATGTTGAGGTTGATGTTGAATTTCTTGGTGTTTTTCAATGTTGAGGTTGTTGATGAATTTGTTGGTGATTTTCAATATTGAGGTTGTTGTTGAATTTGTTGGTGTTATTAATTTTATTTTTAGGACTTTTTTGTATTTTTCAATGTTGAGGTTGTTGAATTTGTTGGTATTTTTCAATGTTGAGGTTGTTGCTGAATTTGTTGGTGTTTTTCAATGTTTAGGTTGTTGTTGAATTTGTTGCTGTTATCAATGTTATTTTTTGAACTTTTTTGTATTATTCAAAGTTGAAGATGGAGTTGAATTTGTTGGTGTATTTCAATGTTCAGGTTGTTGTTGAATTTGTTAGTGTTATCAATGTTCTATTTTGAACTTTTTTGTATTTTTCAATGCTGAGGTTGTTGAATTTGTTGGTGATTTTCAATATTGAGGTTGTTGTTGAATTTGTTAGTGTTATCAATGTTCTTTTTTGAACTTTTTTGTATTTTTGAAAGTTGAGCTTGTTGTTGAATATGTTGGTGTTTTTCAATGTTGTGTTTGTTGTTGATTTTTTTGTTGTTATTCAATGTTGTGGTTGTTGTTTAATTTGTTGGTTTTTTTGCAATGTTGATGTTGTTGAATTTGTTGGCGTTTTTCATTGTTGAGGTTGTTGTTGAATTTGTTGGTGTTATCAATATCTTTTGTTGAACTTCTTTGTATTTTTAAAAGTTAAGGTTGTTGTTGAATTTGTTGGTGTGTTTCAATGTTGAGGTTGTGGAATTTGTTGGTGATTTTCAACGTTAATGTTGTTGTTGAATTTGTTGGCGTTTTTCAATGTTCAGGTTGTTGTTGAAGTTGCTGGTGTCATTCAATATTGAGGTTGTTGTTGAATTTGTTGGTGACTTTCAATATTGAGGTTCTTGTTGAATTTGTTGGTGTCTTTCAATATTGAGGTCATTGAATTTGTTGGTGTTCACCATGTTTTTTTTTAACTTTATCTCTTCTTTTAAAAGTTGAGGTTGTTGTTGAATTTGTTGGAGATTTTCAATATTGAGGTTTTTGTTGAATTTTTTGTTGTTTTTAATTTTTGAGGTTGTTGATAAATTTGATGATGTTTTTCAATGTTGAGGTTGTTTTTGAATGTGTTGGTGTTATCCATGTTATTTTTTGAACTTTTTTGTATATTTGAAAATTGAGCTTGTTGTTGAATTTGTTGGTGGCTTTCAATGTTGAGTTTGTTGTTGAATTTGTTTTTGTTTTTCAATGTTGATGTTGTTGAATTTGTTGGTGATTTTCAACATTGAGTTTGTTGTTGAATATGTTGGTGTTATCAACGTTATTTTTAGAACTTTTTTGTATTTTTCAATGTTGAGGTTGTTGTTGAATTTGCTTATATTTTTCAATGTTGCGGTTGTTGTATTTTTTGGAGTTTTTCATTGTTGAGGTTGTTGCAGTTGTTGGTGTTTTTCAATGTTGAGGTTGTTGTTGAATTTGTTGGTGTCATTCAATATTGAGGTTGTTGTAGAATTTGTTGGTGACTTTCAATATTGAGGTTGTTGTTGAATTTGTTGGTGTCTTTCAATATTGTGGTTATTGTTGAATTTGTTGATGTTATGAATGTTTTTTTTGAACTTTTTCTCTTTTAAAAGTTGAGGTTGTTGTTGAATTTGTTTGCTGATTTTCAATATTGAGGTTTTTGTTGAATTTTTTGTTGTTTTTAATTATTGAGGTTGTTGTTAAATGTTGTTGTTGTTTTTCAATCTTGAGGTTGTTATTGAATTTGTTGCTGTTATCCGTGTTATTTTTTGAACTTTTTTGTATTTTTGAAAGTTGAGCATGTTGATGAATTTGTTGGTTTTTTTCAATGTTGATTTTGTTGTTGAATTTGTTGGTGTTATCAACGTTATTTTTTGAACTTTTTTGTATTTTTCTAATGTTGAGGTTGTTTTTGAATTTGTTGGTGTTTTTCATTGTTGAGGTTGTTGTTGAATTTGTTGGTGACTTTCAATATTGAGGTTTTTGTTGAATTTGTTGGTGTTTTTAAATGTTGAGGTTGTTGTTGAATTTGTTGGTGACTTTCAATATTGAGGTTGTTGTTGAATTTGTTGGTGATTTTCAATATTGAGGTTGTTGATGAATTTGTTAGTGTTATCAATGTTCTTTTTTGAACTTTTATGTATTTTTGAAAGTTGAGCTTGTTGTTGAATATGTTGGTGTTTTTCAATGTTGTATTTGTTGTTGAATTTATTGTTGTTATTCAATGTTGAGGTTGTTGTTTAATTTGTTGGTTGTTTGCAATGTTGATGTTGTTCAATTGGTTGGTGATTTCCAATATTGAGTTTTTTGTTGAATTTGATGGTGTTATCAATGTTTTTTAGTTGAAGTTGTTTGTATTTTTAAAAGTTGAGTTTGTTGTTGCATTTGTTGGCGTTTTTCAATGTTCTAGTTGTTGTTGAATTTGTTGGTGATTTTCAATATTGAGGTTGTTTTGGAATTTGTTGGTGTTATCCATGTTATTTTTTGAACTTCTTTGCATTTTTCAATGTTGAGGTTAATGTTGAATTTCTTGGCGTTTTTCAATGTTGAGGTTGTTGATGAATTTGTTGGTGATTTTCAATATTGAGGTTGTTGTTGAATTTGTTGGTGTTATCATTATTATTTTTTGGACTTTTTTGTATTTTTCAATGTTGAGGTTGTTGAATTTGTTGCTATTTTTCAATGTTGAGGTTGTTTCTGAATTTGTTGGTGTTTTTCAATTTTGAGGTTCTGGTTGAATTTGTTGGTGTGTTTCAATGTTTAGGTTGTTGTTGAATTTGTTGCTGTTATCAATGTTATTTTTTGAACTTTTTTGTATTATTCAAAGTTGAAGATGGAGTTGAATTTGTTGGTGTATTTCAATGTTCAGGTTGTTGTTGAATTTGTTGGTGTTTTTCAATGTTGCGGTTGTTGTTGAATTTTTTGGTGTTTTTAATTGTTGAGTTTGTTGAAGGTGTTGCTGTTATCAACGTTATTTTTTGAACTTTTTTGTATTGTTCAATGCTGAGGTTGTTGAATTTGTTGGTGATTTTCAATATTGAGGTTGTTGTTGAATTTGTTAGTGTTATCAATGTTCTTTTTTGAACTTTTTTGTATTTTTGAAAGCTTGTTGTTGAATATGTTGGTGTTATTCAATGTTGAGGATGTTGTTTAATTTGTTGGTTTTTTGCAATGATGATGTTGTTGAATTTCTCGGCGTTTTTCATTGTTGAGGTTGTTGTTGAAATTGTTGGTGTTATCAATGTCTTTTGTTGAACTTGTTTGTTTTTTTAAAAGTTAAGGTTTTTGTTGAATTTGTTGGTGTGTTTCAATGTTGAGGTTGTTGAATTTGTTGGTGATTTTCAATGTTAAGGTTGTTGTTGAATTTGTTGGCGTTTTTCAATGTCCAGGTTGTTGTTGAAGTTGTAGGTGACTTTCAATATTGAGGTTCTTGTTGAATTTGTTGGTGTTATCCATGTTTTTTTTTTTAACTTTATCTCTTCTTTTAAAAGATGAGGTTGTTGTTGAATTTGTTGGAGATTTTCAATATTGAGGTTTTTGTTGAATTTTTTGTTGTTTTTAATTTTTGAGGTTGTTGATAAATTTGATGATTTTTTTCAATGTTGAGGTTGTTTTTGAATTTGTTGCTGTTATCCATGTTTATTTTTGAACTTTTTTGTATATTTGAAAATTGAGCTTGTTGTTGAATTTGTTGGTGTTTTTCAATGCTGAGTTTGTTGTTGAATTTGTTTGTGTTTCTCAATGTTGATGTTGTTGATTTTGTTGGTGATTTTCAATATTGAGTTTGTTGTTGAATTTGTTGGTGTTATCAACGTTATTTTTTGAACTTTTTTGTATTTTTCAATGTTGAGGTTGTTGTTGAATTTTTTTATATTTTTCAATGTTGCGGTTGTTGAATTTTTTGAAGGTTTTCATTATTGAGGTTGTTGAAGTTGTTGGTGTTTTTCAATGTTGAGGTTGTTGTTGAATTTGTTGGTGTCTTTCAATATTGAGGTTGTTGTTGAATTTGTTGGTGACTTTCAATATTGAGGTTGTTGTTGAATTTATTGATGTTATGAATGTTTTTTTTTACTTTTTCTCTTTTAAAAGTTGAGGTTGTTGTTGAATTTTTTTGGTGATTTTCAATATTGAGGTTTTTGTTGAATTTTTTGTTGTTTTTAATTATTGAGGTTGTTGTTAAATGTTGTTGTTGTTTTTCAATCTTGAGTTTGTTATTGAATTTGTTGCTGTTATCCATGTTATTTTTCGAACTTTTTTGTATTTTTAAAAGTTGAGCTTGTTGATGAATTTGTTGGTTTTTTTCAATGTTGATTTTGTTGTTGAATTTGTTGGTGTTATCAACGTTATTTTTTGAACTTTTTTGTATTTTTTTAATGTTGAGGTTGCTTTTGAATTTGTTGGTGTTTTTCATTGTTGAGGTTGTTATTGAATTTGTTGGTGACTTTCAATATTGAGGTTTTTGTTGAATTTGTTGGTGTTTTTAAATGTTGAGGTTGTTGTTGAATTTGTTGGTGACTTTCAATATTGAGTTTGTTGTTGAATTTATTGGTGTTATCAACGTTATTTTTTGAACTTTTTTGTATTTTTCAATGTTGAGGTTGGTGTTGAATTTGTTGGTGTCTTTCAATATTGAGGTTGTTGTTAAATTTGTTGGTGTTCTTCATTGTTGACATTGTTGTTGAGTTTGTTGGTGTTATCAATGTCTTTTGTTAAACTTTTTTTGTATTTTTAATAGTTAAGGTTGTTGTTGAATTTGTTGGTGTTTTTCAATGTTGAGGTTGTGGAATTTGTTGGTGATTTTCAATATTGAGGTTGTTGTTGAATTTGTTGGTGATTTTCAATATTGAGTTTGTTGTTGAATTTATTGGTGTTATCAACGTTATTTTTTGAACTTTTTTGTATTTTTCAATGTTGAGGTTGGTGTTGAATTTGTTGGTGTCTTTCAATATTGAGGTTGTTGTTAAATGTGTTGGTGTTTTTCATTGTTGACATTGTTGTTGAGTTTGTTGGTGTTATCAATGTCTTTTGTTAAACTTTTTTCTTTTTTTAATAGTTAAGGTTTTTTGTTGAATTTGTTGGTGTTTTTCAATGTTGAGGTTGTGGAATTTGTTGGTGATTTTCAATATTGAGGTTGTTGTTGAATTTTTTGGTGTTATCAAAGTTCTTTTTTGAACTTTTTTGTACTTTTAAATGTTGAGGTTGTTGTTTAATTTGTTGGCGTTTTTCAATGTTGAGGTTGTTGTTGAATTTGTTGGTGTTTTGCATTGTTGAGGTTGTTGGTTGAATTTTTTGGTGTTATCAATGTCTTTTGTTGAACTTGTTTGTATTTTTAAAAGTTATGGTTATTGTTGAATTTATTGGTGTTTTTCAATGCTGAGGTAATTGAATTTGTTGGTGATTTTCAATATTGAGGTTCTTCTAGAATTTTTTGGTGTTATGCAAGTTCTTTTTTGAACTTTTTTGTACTTTTCAAGGTTGAGGTTGTTGTTGAATTTGTTGGCGTTTTTCAATGTTGAGGTTGTTGTTGAATTTGTTGGTGACTTTCAATATTGAGGTTTTTGTTGAATTTTTTGTTGTTTTTAATTGTTGAGGTTGTTGATAAATTTCTGGGTGTTTTTCAATGTTGAGGTTGTTGTTGAATGTGTTGGTGTTTTTCAATGTTGATATTGTTGAATTTGTTGGTGATTTTCAACATTGAGTTTGTTGTTGAATTTGTTGGCGTTATCAATGTTATTTTTTGAACTTTTTTGTTTTTTTCAATGTTGCGGTTGTTGTTGAATTTGTTGGTGTTTTGCATTGCTGAGGTTGTTTGTTGAATTTGATGTTGTTATCAATGTCTTTTGTTGAACTTGTTTGTATTTTTAAAAGTTAAGGTTCTTCTTGAATTTGTTGGTGATTTTCAATATTGAGGTTGTTGTTGAATTTGTTGGTGATTTTCAATATTGAGGTTTTTGTTGTATTTTTTGTTGTTTTTAATTGTTGAGGTTGTTGATAAATTTGTTGCTGTTTTTCAATGTTGAAGTTGTTTTTGAAGTTGTTGGCGTTATCAATGTTCTTTTTTGAACTTTTTTGTATTTTTGAAAGTTGAGCTTGTTGTTGAATATGTTGGTGTTTTTCAATGTTGAGTTAGTTGTTGAATTTATTTTTGTTATTCAATGTTGAGGTTCTTGTTTAATTTGTTGTTTTTTTGAAATGTTGATGTTGTTGAATTTGTTGGTGATTTCCAACATTGAGTTTTTTTTTGAATTTGTTGGTGTTATCAATGTTTTTTTGTTGAAGTTGTTTGTATTTTTAAAAGTTGAGTTTGTTGTTGAATTTGTTGGCGTTTTTCAATGTTGTGGTTGTTGTTGAAGTTGTTGGTGTCATTCAATATTGAGGTTGTTGTTGAATTTGTTGGAAACATTCAATATTGAGGTTGCTGTTGAATTTTTTGGTGTCTTTCAATATTGAGGTCATTGAATTTGTTGGTGTTATCAATATTTTTTTTGAACTTTTTCTCTTCCTTTAAAAGTTGAGGTTGTTGTTGAATTTGTTGGAGTTATTCATTGTTGAGGTTGTTGTTGAATTTGTTGTTGTTATCAATGTCTTTTGTTGAACTTGTTTGTATTTTTAAAAGTTATGGTTATTGTTGAATTTGTTGGTGTTTTTCAATGCTGAGGTAATTTAATTTGTTGGTGATTTTCAATATTGAGGTTGTTCTAGAATTTTTTGGTGTTATGAAAGTTCTTTTTTGAACTTTTTGTACTTTTCAAGGTTGAGGTTGTTGTTGAATTTGTTGGCGTTTTTCAATGTTGTGGTTGTTGTTGAATTTGTTGGTTACTTTCAATATTGAGGTTTTTGTTGAATTTTTTGTTGTTTTTAATTGTTGAGGTTGTTGATAAATTTCTTGGTGTTTTTCAATGTTGAGGTTGTTGTTGAATTTGTTGGTGTTTTTCAATGTTGATATTGTTGAATTTGTTGGTGATTTTCAACATTGAGATTGTTGTTGAATTTGTTGGCGTTATCAATGTTATTTTTTGAACTTTTTTGTTTTTTTCAATGTTGCGGTTGTTGTTGAATTTTTTGGTGTTTTTAATTGTTTAGGTTCTTGAAGTTGTTGGTGTTTTTTCAATGTTGATGTTGTTGTTGAATTTGGTGGTGTTTTTCAATGTTGATGATGTTGTTAAATTTGTTGGTGTTTTGCATTGTTGAGGTTGTTTGTTGAATTTGTTGGTGTTATCAATGTCTTTTGTTGAACTTGTTTGTATTTTTAAAAGTTGAGGCTCTTCTTGAATTTGTTGGTGTTTTTCATTGTTGATTTTGTTGAATTTGTTGGTGATTTTCAATATTGAGGTTGTTGTTGAATTTTTTGGTGTTATCAAAGTTCTTTTTTGAACTTTTTTGTACTTTTAAAGGTTGAGATTGTTGTTGAATTTGTTTGCGTTTTTAAATGTTGAGGTTGGTTTTGAAGTTGTTGGTGTCATTGAATATTGAGGTTGTTGTTGAATTTTTTGGTGACTTTCAATATTGAGGTTGCTGTTGAATTTGTTGGTGTTTTTAAATGTTGAGGTTGTTGTTGAATTTGTTGGTGACTTTCAATATTGAGTTTGTTGTTGAATTTATTGGTGTTATCAACGTTATTTTTTGAACTTTTTTGTATTTTTCAATGTTGAGGTTGGTGTTGAATTTGTTGGTGTCTTTCAATATTGAGGTTGTTGTTAAATTTGTTGGTGTTCTTCATTGTTGACATTGTTGTTGAGTTTGTTGGTGTTATCAATGTCTTTTGTTAAACTTTTTTTGTATTTTTAATAGTTAAGGTTGTTGTTGAATTTGTTGGTGTTTTTCAATGTTGAGGTTGTGGAATTTGTTGGTGATTTTCAATATTGAGGTTGTTGTTGAATTTGTTGGTGATTTTCAATATTGAGTTTGTTGTTGAATTTATTGGTGTTATCAACGTTATTTTTTGAACTTTTTTGTATTTTTCAATGTTGAGGTTGGTGTTGAATTTGTTGGTGTCTTTCAATATTGAGGTTGTTGTTAAATGTGTTGGTGTTTTTCATTGTTGACATTGTTGTTGAGTTTGTTGGTGTTATCAATGTCTTTTGTTAAACTTTTTTCTTTTTTTAATAGTTAAGGTTTTTTGTTGAATTTGTTGGTGTTTTTCAATGTTGAGGTTGTGGAATTTGTTGGTGATTTTCAATATTGAGGTTGTTGTTGAATTTTTTGGTGTTATCAAAGTTCTTTTTTGAACTTTTTTGTACTTTTAAATGTTGAGGTTGTTGTTTAATTTGTTGGCGTTTTTCAATGTTGAGGTTGTTGTTGAATTTGTTGGTGTTTTGCATTGTTGAGGTTGTTGGTTGAATTTTTTGGTGTTATCAATGTCTTTTGTTGAACTTGTTTGTATTTTTAAAAGTTATGGTTATTGTTGAATTTATTGGTGTTTTTCAATGCTGAGGTAATTGAATTTGTTGGTGATTTTCAATATTGAGGTTCTTCTAGAATTTTTTGGTGTTATGCAAGTTCTTTTTTGAACTTTTTTGTACTTTTCAAGGTTGAGGTTGTTGTTGAATTTGTTGGCGTTTTTCAATGTTGAGGTTGTTGTTGAATTTGTTGGTGACTTTCAATATTGAGGTTTTTGTTGAATTTTTTGTTGTTTTTAATTGTTGAGGTTGTTGATAAATTTCTGGGTGTTTTTCAATGTTGAGGTTGTTGTTGAATGTGTTGGTGTTTTTCAATGTTGATATTGTTGAATTTGTTGGTGATTTTCAACATTGAGTTTGTTGTTGAATTTGTTGGCGTTATCAATGTTATTTTTTGAACTTTTTTGTTTTTTTCAATGTTGCGGTTGTTGTTGAATTTGTTGGTGTTTTGCATTGCTGAGGTTGTTTGTTGAATTTGATGTTGTTATCAATGTCTTTTGTTGAACTTGTTTGTATTTTTAAAAGTTAAGGTTCTTCTTGAATTTGTTGGTGATTTTCAATATTGAGGTTGTTGTTGAATTTGTTGGTGATTTTCAATATTGAGGTTTTTGTTGTATTTTTTGTTGTTTTTAATTGTTGAGGTTGTTGATAAATTTGTTGCTGTTTTTCAATGTTGAAGTTGTTTTTGAAGTTGTTGGCGTTATCAATGTTCTTTTTTGAACTTTTTTGTATTTTTGAAAGTTGAGCTTGTTGTTGAATATGTTGGTGTTTTTCAATGTTGAGTTAGTTGTTGAATTTATTTTTGTTATTCAATGTTGAGGTTCTTGTTTAATTTGTTGTTTTTTTGAAATGTTGATGTTGTTGAATTTGTTGGTGATTTCCAACATTGAGTTTTTTTTTGAATTTGTTGGTGTTATCAATGTTTTTTTGTTGAAGTTGTTTGTATTTTTAAAAGTTGAGTTTGTTGTTGAATTTGTTGGCGTTTTTCAATGTTGTGGTTGTTGTTGAAGTTGTTGGTGTCATTCAATATTGAGGTTGTTGTTGAATTTGTTGGAAACATTCAATATTGAGGTTGCTGTTGAATTTTTTGGTGTCTTTCAATATTGAGGTCATTGAATTTGTTGGTGTTATCAATATTTTTTTTGAACTTTTTCTCTTCCTTTAAAAGTTGAGGTTGTTGTTGAATTTGTTGGAGTTATTCATTGTTGAGGTTGTTGTTGAATTTGTTGTTGTTATCAATGTCTTTTGTTGAACTTGTTTGTATTTTTAAAAGTTATGGTTATTGTTGAATTTGTTGGTGTTTTTCAATGCTGAGGTAATTTAATTTGTTGGTGATTTTCAATATTGAGGTTGTTCTAGAATTTTTTGGTGTTATGAAAGTTCTTTTTTGAACTTTTTGTACTTTTCAAGGTTGAGGTTGTTGTTGAATTTGTTGGCGTTTTTCAATGTTGTGGTTGTTGTTGAATTTGTTGGTTACTTTCAATATTGAGGTTTTTGTTGAATTTTTTGTTGTTTTTAATTGTTGAGGTTGTTGATAAATTTCTTGGTGTTTTTCAATGTTGAGGTTGTTGTTGAATTTGTTGGTGTTTTTCAATGTTGATATTGTTGAATTTGTTGGTGATTTTCAACATTGAGATTGTTGTTGAATTTGTTGGCGTTATCAATGTTATTTTTTGAACTTTTTTGTTTTTTTCAATGTTGCGGTTGTTGTTGAATTTTTTGGTGTTTTTAATTGTTTAGGTTCTTGAAGTTGTTGGTGTTTTTTCAATGTTGATGTTGTTGTTGAATTTGGTGGTGTTTTTCAATGTTGATGATGTTGTTAAATTTGTTGGTGTTTTGCATTGTTGAGGTTGTTTGTTGAATTTGTTGGTGTTATCAATGTCTTTTGTTGAACTTGTTTGTATTTTTAAAAGTTGAGGCTCTTCTTGAATTTGTTGGTGTTTTTCATTGTTGATTTTGTTGAATTTGTTGGTGATTTTCAATATTGAGGTTGTTGTTGAATTTTTTGGTGTTATCAAAGTTCTTTTTTGAACTTTTTTGTACTTTTAAAGGTTGAGATTGTTGTTGAATTTGTTTGCGTTTTTAAATGTTGAGGTTGGTTTTGAAGTTGTTGGTGTCATTGAATATTGAGGTTGTTGTTGAATTTTTTGGTGACTTTCAATATTGAGGTTGCTGTTGAATTTGTTGGTGTCTTTCAATATTGAGGTCGTTGAATTTGTTGGTGTTATCAATTTTTTTTTGAAGTTTTTCTCTTCCTTTAAAAGTTGAGGTTGTTGTTGAATTTGTTGGTGATTTTCAATATTGAGGTTTTTGTTGAATTTTTTGTTGTTTTTAATTTTTGAGGTTGTTCATAAATTTGTTGGTGATTTTCAATGTTGAAGTTGTTTTTGAATTTGTTGGCGTTATCAATGTTCTTTTTTGAACTTTTTTGTACTTTTGAAAGTTTGGCTTGACAAACTCAACATTGAAAAACACCGACAAATTCAACGACAAGCTCAATTTTCAAATATACAAAAAAGTTCAAAAAATAACATGGATAACACCAACACATTCAAAAACAACCTCAACATTGAAAAACATCAACAAATTTATCAACAACCTCAAAAATTAAAAACACCAAAAAATTCAACAAAAACCTCAATATTGAAAATCTCCAACAAATTCAACAACAACCTCAACTTTTAAAAGAAGAGATAAAGTTCAAAGAAAACATTGATAACACCAACAAATTCAACGACCTCAATATTGAAAGACACCAACAAATTCAACAAGAACCTCAATATTAAAAGTCACCAACAAATTCAACAACAACCTCAATATTGAATGACACCAACAACTTCAACAACAACCTGAACATTGAAAAACGCCAACAAATTCAACAACAACCTTAACATTGAAAATCACCAACAAATTCCACAACCTCAACATTGAAACACACCAACAAATTCAACAACAACCTTAACTTTTAAATATACAAACAAGTTCAACAAAAGAGGTTGTGGAATTTGTTGGTGATTTTCAATATTGAGTTTGTTGTTGAATTTTTTGGTGTTATCAAAGCTCTGTTTTGAACTTTTGTGTACTTTTAAAGGTTGAGGTTGTTGTTGAATTTGTTGGCGTTTTTCAATGTTGAGTTTGTTGTTGAATTTGTTGGTGTCTTTCAATATTGAGGTTTTTGTTGAATTTGTTGTTGACTTTCAATATTGAGTTTGTTGTTAAATTTGTTCCTGTCTTTCAATATAGAGGTTATTTTTGAATTTGTTGGTGTTATCAATGTTATTTTTAAAAAAATTTTCTCTTCATTAAAAATTCAGTTTGTTGATGAATTTGTTGGTCTTTTTCAATGTTGAGTTTCTTGTTGAATTTGTTGCTGTATTTCAATGTTGATGTTGTTGAATTTGTTGATGATTTTCAATATTTAGTTTGTTCTTGAATTTGTTGGTGTCTTTCAATATTGAGGTTGTTGTTGAATTTGTTGTTGTTTTTCATTGTTGAGGTTGTTGTTGAATTTGTTGGTGTTATCAATGTCTTTTGTTGAACTTTTTTGTATTTTTAAAAGTTAAGGTTTTGTTGAATTTGTTGGTGTTTTTCAATGTGGAGGTTGTTGAATTAGTTGGTGACTTTCAATATTGAGGTTGTTGTTGAATTTGTTGGTGTCTTTCAATATTGTGGTTATTGTTGAATTTGGTGGTGTTACCAATGTTTTTATGAACTTTTTCTCTTTTAAAAGTTGAGGTTGTTGTTGGATTTGTTGGTGATTTCCAATATTGAGGGTTTTGTTGAATTTTTTGTTGTTTTTAATTGTTGAGGTTGTTGTTAAATGTTGTTGGTGTTTTTCAATGTTGAGGTTGTTATTGAATTTGTTGCTGTTATCCATGTTATTTTTTGAAGATTTTTGTATTTTTGAAAGTTGAGCTTGTTGATGAATGTGTTGGTTTTTTTCAATGTTGAGGTTGTTGTTGAATTTGTTGTTGTTTTTCAATGTTGATGTTGTTGAATTTATGGTGATTTTCAATATTGACTTTGTTGTTGAATTTGTTGGTGTTATCAACTTTATTTTTTGAACTTTTTTGTATTTTTCAATGTTGAGGTTGTTGTTGAATTTGTAGGTGTTATTCAATGTTGAGGTTGTTGTTGAATGTTGTTGTTGTTAAATTTGTTGGTGTTTTTTCAATGTTGTGGTTGTTGTTGAATTTGTTGGTGTTATCAATGTTTTTTTTGATCTTTTTCTTTTCTTTTAAAAGTTGATGTTGTTGTTGAATTTGTTGGTGACTTTTAATATAGAGGTTGTTGTTGAATTTGTTGGTGTTATAAATGTTCTTTTTAAAAGTTTGTTGTATTTTTGAAAGTTGAGCTTGATGTTGAATTTGTTCGTGTTTTTCATTGTTGAGGTTGTTGTTAAATTTGTTGGTGTTTTTCAATGTTGAGGTTGTTGTTGAATTTGTTAGTGTTATCAATGTTCTTTTTTGAACGTTTTCGTATTTTTTGAAAGTTGAGCTTGTTGTTTAATATGTTGGTATTTTTCAATGTTCTGTTTGTTGTTGAATTTATTGTTGTTATTCAATGTTGAGGTTGTTGTTTAATTTGTTGGTTTTTTGCAATGTTGATGTTGTTGAATTTGTTGGTGATTTCCCATATTGAGTTTTTTGTTGAATTTGTTGGTGTTTTTCAATTTTGAGGTTGTTGTTGAATTTGTTGCTGTTATCAATGTTATTTTTTGAACTTTTTTCTATTTTTGAAAGTTCAGCTTGTTGATGAATTTGTTGTTTTTTTTTAATGTTGAGGTTGTTCTTGAATTTGTTGGTGTTTTTCAATGTTGAGGTTGTTGTTGAATTTGTTGGTGTCTTTCAATATTGAGGTTGTT
The DNA here is from genome assembly GCF_964194155.1 of Cetorhinus maximus. Taxonomy (NCBI): domain Eukaryota; kingdom Metazoa; phylum Chordata; class Chondrichthyes; order Lamniformes; family Cetorhinidae; genus Cetorhinus; species Cetorhinus maximus. The sequence goes on from NW_027596590.1 coordinate 132,218, forward strand.
GTTGAATTGCTCGTTGACTTTCAATATTGAGGTTGTTGTTGAGTTTGTTCCTGTCTTTCAATATTGAGGTTATTGTTGAATTTGTTGGTGTTATCAATGTTTTTTTTGAACTTTTTCTCTTCGTTAAAAGTTGAGGTTGTTGTTGAACTTGTTGGTGATTTTCAATGTTGAGGTTGTTGTTGAATTGGTTGCTGTTATCAATGTTATTTTTGAACTTTTTTGTATTTTTGAAAGTTGATCTTGTTGATGAACTTGGTTTTTTTCAATGTTGAGGTTGTTGTTCAATTTGTTGGTGTTTTTCATTGTTGATGTAGTTGAATTTGTTGGTGATTTTCAATATTGAGTTTGTTGTTGAATTTGTTGCTGTTATCAACTTTATTTTTTGAACTTTTTTGTATTTTACAATGTTACGGTTGTTGTTGAAGTTGTTGGTGTTTTTCAATGTTGAGGTTGTTGTTGAACTTGTTGGTGTCTTTCAATTTTGAGGTTGTTGTTGAATTTGTTGGTGTTTTTCAATGTTGATGTTGTCGTTGAATTTGTTGGTGTTTTACAATGCTGAGGTTGTTGAATTTATTGTTGTTTTTCAATGTTCAGGTTTTTGTTGAATTTTTTCTGGTTTTAATTGTTGAGATTGTTGTTATATTTCCTGGTGTTTTTCAATGTTGAGGTTGTTTTTGAATTTGTTGGTGTTATCCATGTTATTTTTTGAACTTTTTTGTATTTTTGAAAGTTGAGCTTGTTGTTGAATTTGTTGATGTTTTTCAATGTTGATGTTATTGAATTTGTTGGTGTTATCAACGTTATTTTTTGAACTTTTTTGTATTTTTCAATGTTGAGGTTGATGTTGAATTTGTTTATATTTTTGAATGTTGCGGTTGTTGTTGAATTTTTTGGTGCTTTTCATTGTTGAGGTTGTTGTTGAATTTGTTGGTGTTATCAATGTCTTTTGTTAAACTTTTTTGTATTTTTAAAAGTTCAGGTTGTTGTTGAATTTGTTGTTGTTTTTCAATGTTGAGGTTGTTGAATTTGTTGGTGATTTTCAATATTGAGGTTGTTGTTGAATTTTTTGTGTTATCTAAGTTCTTTTTTGAACTTTTTATACTTTTAAAGATTGAGGTTGTTGTTGAATTTGTTGGCGTTTTTCAATGTTGAGGTTGTTGTTGAACTTGTTCCTGTCTTTCAATATTAAGTTTGTTGAAGTTGTTGGTGTTTTTCAGTGTTGAGGTTGTTGTTGAATTTGTTGGTTTTTTTCAATATTGAGGTGTTGTTGAATTTGTTCTTGACTTTCAATATTGAGGTTGTTGTTGAATTTGCACCTGTGTTGTTGAATTTGTTGGTGTTTTTCAATGTTGAGGTTGTTGTTGAATTTGTTGGTTTTATCAAAGTTCTTTTTTGAACTTTTTTGTTCTTTTAAAGGTTGAGGTTGTTGTTGAATTTGTTGGCGTTTTTCAATGCTGAGGTTGTTGTTGAATTTATTGTTGTTATTCAATGTTCAGGTTTTTGTTGAATTTTTTGTGGTTTTTAATTGTTGAGGTTGTTGTTATATTTGTTGGTGTTTTTCAATGTTGAGGTTTTTGTTGAATTTGCTGTTGTTGTCCATGTTATTTTTTGAACCTTTTTGTATTTTTGAAAGTTGAGCTTGTTGCTGAATATCATGGTGTTTTTCAATTTTGAGATTGTTGTTCAATTTATTGGTGTTTTTCAATGTTGATGTTGTTGAATTTGTTGGAGATTTTCAATATTGAGTTTGCTGTTGAATTTGTTGGTGTTATCAACGTTATTTTTTGAACTTTTTTGTATTTTCAATGTTGAGGTTCATGTTGAATTTGTTTATACCTTTGAATGTTGCGTTTGTTGTTGAATTTTTTGGTATTTTTCATTGTTGAGGTTGTTCAATTGTTGGTGTTTTTCAATGTTGAGGTAAATGTTTAATATGTTGTTGTCTTTCAATATTGAGGTTGTTGTTGAATTTGTTGGTGTTTTTCATTGTTGAGGTTGTTGTTGAATTTGTTGGTGTTATCTATGTCTTTGGTTCAACTTTTTTGTATTTTTAAAAGTTAAGGTTGTTGTTGAACTTGTTGGTGTTTTTCAAAGTTGAGTTTGTTGAAATTGTTGGAGTCTTTCAATGTTGAGGTTGTTGCTGAACTTGTTGGTGTCTTTCAATATTGAGGTTGTTGTTGAATTTGTTGGTGTTTTTCAATGTTGAGGTTGTTGTTGAATTTGTTGGTGTTATCCATATTATTTTTTGAACTTCTTTGTAATTTTGAAAGTTGAGCTGGTTGTTGAATTTGTTGGTTTTTTTCAATGTTGAGTTTGTTGATGATTTTGTTGTTTTTTTTCAATGTTGAGTTTGTTGTTGAACTTATTCGTGTTTTTCAATGTAGATGTTGTTGAATTTATTGGTGGTTTTCAATATTGAGGTTGTTGTTGAATTTGTTGGTGATTTTCAATGTTGAGGTTGTTGTTGAATTTGTTGGTGTTTTTCAATGTTGAGTTTGTTGTTGAATATGATGGTGACTTTCTATGTTGAGGTTGTTGTTGAATTTGTTTGTCTTATCAATGTTCTTTTTAAAACTTTTTTGTATTTTTGAAAGTTGAGCTTGTTGTTGAATTCATTGGTGCTTTTCAATGTTGATGTTGTTGAATTTGTTGGTGATTTGCAATATTGAGTTTTTTGTTGAATTTGTTGATGTTATCCAAGTTTTTTTGTTCAAGTTGTTTGTATTTTTAAAAGTTGAGTTTGTTGTTGAATTTGTTGGCGTTTTTCAATGTTGAGGTTGTTGTTGAATTTGTTAGTGATTTTCAATATTGAGGTTTGTGTTGAATTTTTTGTTGCTTTTAATTGTTGAGGTTGTTGTTAAATTTGTTGGTGTTTTTCAATGTTGATATTGTTTTTGAATTTGTTGGCGTTATGCAGGTTATTTTTTGAACTTTTTTGTATTTTTCAATGTTGAGGTTGTTGATGATTTTTGGGGTTTTTCAATATTGAGGTTATTGTTGAATTTGTTAGTTTTTTTCATTGTTGAGGTTGTTGAAGTTGTTCGTGTTTTTTCAATGTTGAGGTTGTTGTTAAATTTGTCGGTGTTTTTCAATGTTGAGGTTGTTGTTGGATTTGTTGGTGTTTTTTCAATGTTGAGGTTGTTGTTAAATTTGTCGGTGTTTTTCAATGTTGAGGTTGTTGTTGGATCTGTTGGTTTTTTTTCATTGTTGAAGTTGTTGTTGAATTTTTTGGTGTTATCAATGTCTTTTGTTGAACTTGCTTGTATTTTTTAAAGTTAAGGTTGTTGTTGAATTTGTTGGTGTTTTTGAATGTTGAGGATGTTGAATTTGTTGGTGATTTTCAATTCTGAGGATGTTGTTCAATTTGTTGTTGTTATCAAACTTGTTTCTTGAACTTTTTTGTACTTTTAAAGGTTGAGGTTGTTGTTGAATTTGTTGGTATTTTCACTGTTGCGGTTGTTGTTGAACTTTTAGGTGTTTTTCAATGTTGAGGTTGTTGTTGAATTTGAAGGTGTTTTTCAATGTTGAGGTTGTTGTTGAATTTGTTGATGTTTTTGAATGTTGAGGTTGTTGTTGAATTTGTTGGTGTTTTTCAATGTTGAGGTTGTTGTTGAATTTGTTGGTGTTTTTCAATGTTATTTTTTGAACTTTTTTGTGCTTTTAAAGATTCAGGTTGTTGTTGAATTTGTTTGTGTTATCAATGTTCTTTTTAAAACTTTTTTGTGCTTTTAAAGATTGAGGTTGTTGTTGACTTTGTTTGTGTTATCAATGTTCTTTTTTAAACTTTTTTGTGTTTTTGAAAGTTTAGCTTGTTGTTGAATTTGTTGTTGTTTTTCAATGTTGAGGTTGTTGTTGAATTTGTTGGTGTTTTTCAATGTTGACGTTGTTGTTGAATTTGTTCGTGTTTTTCAATGTTGAGGTTTTTGTTGAATTTTTTGTTGTTTTTAATTGTTGAGGTTGTTGTTCAATTTGTTGGTGTTATCAAAGTTCTTTCTTGAATTTATTTGTACTTTTCAATGTTGAGGTTGTTGTTGAATTTGTTGGTGTTATCAAAGTTATTTGTTGAATAAATTTGTATTTTTAAAAATTAAGGTTGTTGTTGAATTCATTGGTGTTTTTCAATGTTGAGGTTGTTGCTGAATTTGTTGGTTTTTTGCAATGTTGATGTTGTTGAATTTGTTGGTGATTTTCAATATTGAGGTTGTTGTTGAATTTGTTGGTGTTTTTCAATGTTGAGGTTGTTGTTGAATTTGTTGGTGATTTTCAATATTGAAGTTTTTGTTGAATTTGTTGGTGTTTTTCTATGTTGAAGTTTTTGTTGAATTCATTGGTGTTTTTCAATGTTGAGGTTGTAGTTGAATTTGTTGGTCTTATCAATGTTCTTTTTAAAACTTTTTTGTATTTTTGAAAGTTGAGCTTGTTGTTGAATTCATTGGTGTTTTTCAATGTTGATGTTGTTGAATTTGTTGGTGATTTGCAATATTGAGTTTTTTGTAGAATTTGTTTGTGTTATCCAAGTTTTTTTGTTCAAGTTGTTTGTATTTTTAAAGTTTGAGTTTGTTGTTGAATTTGTTGGCGTTTTTCAATGTTGAGGTTGTTGTTGAATTTGTTAGTGATTTTCAATATTGAGGTTTGTGTTGAATTTTTTGTTGCTTTTAATTGTTGAGGTTGTTGTTAAATTTGTTGGTGTTTTTCAATGTTGATATTGTTTTTGAATTTGTTGGCGTTATGCAGGTTATTTTTTGAACTTTTTTGTATTTTTCAATGTTGAGGTTGTTGATGATTTTTGGGGTTTTTCAATATTGAGGTTATTGTTGAATTTGTTAGTTTTTTTCATTGTTGAGGTTGTTGAAGTTGTTCGTGTTTTTTCAATGTTGAGGTTGTTGTTAAATTTGTCGGTGTTTTTCAATGTTGAGGTTGTTGTTGGATTTGTTGGTGTTTTTTCAATGTTGAGGTTGTTGTTAAATTTGTCGGTGTTTTTCAATGTTGAGGTTGTTGTTGGATCTGTTGGTTTTTTTTCATTGTTGAAGTTGTTGTTGAATTTTTTGGTGTTATCAATGTCTTTTGTTGAACTTGCTTGTATTTTTTAAAGTTAAGGTTGTTGTTGAATTTGTTGGTGTTTTTGAATGTTGAGGATGTTGAATTTGTTGGTGATTTTCAATTCTGAGGATGTTGTTCAATTTGTTGTTGTTATCAAACTTGTTTCTTGAACTTTTTTGTACTTTTAAAGGTTGAGGTTGTTGTTGAATTTGTTGGTATTTTCACTGTTGCGGTTGTTGTTGAACTTTTAGGTGTTTTTCAATGTTGAGGTTGTTGTTGAATTTGAAGGTGTTTTTCAATGTTGAGGTTGTTGTTGAATTTGTTGATGTTTTTGAATGTTGAGGTTGTTGTTGAATTTGTTGGTGTTTTTCAATGTTGAGGTTGTTGTTGAATTTGTTGGTGTTTTTCAATGTTATTTTTTGAACTTTTTTGTGCTTTTAAAGATTCAGGTTGTTGTTGAATTTGTTTGTGTTATCAATGTTCTTTTTAAAACTTTTTTGTGCTTTTAAAGATTGAGGTTGTTGTTGACTTTGTTTGTGTTATCAATGTTCTTTTTTAAACTTTTTTGTGTTTTTGAAAGTTTAGCTTGTTGTTGAATTTGTTGTTGTTTTTCAATGTTGAGGTTGTTGTTGAATTTGTTGGTGTTTTTCAATGTTGACGTTGTTGTTGAATTTGTTCGTGTTTTTCAATGTTGAGGTTTTTGTTGAATTTTTTGTTGTTTTTAATTGTTGAGGTTGTTGTTCAATTTGTTGGTGTTATCAAAGTTCTTTCTTGAATTTATTTGTACTTTTCAATGTTGAGGTTGTTGTTGAATTTGTTGGTGTTATCAAAGTTTTTTGTTGAATAAATTTGTATTTTTAAAAATTAAGGTTGTTGTTGAATTCATTGGTGTTTTTCAATGTTGAGGTTGTTGCTGAATTTGTTGGTTTTTTGCAATGTTGATGTTGTTGAATTTGTTGGTGATTTTCAATATTGAGGTTGTTGTTGAATTTGTTGGTGTTTTTCAATGTTGAGGTTGTTGTTGAATTTGTTGGTGATTTTCAATATTGAAGTTTTTGTTGAATTTGTTGGTGTTTTTCTATGTTGAAGTTTTTGTTGAATTCATTGGTGTTTTTCAATGTTGAGGTTGTAGTTGAATTTGTTGGTCTTATCAATGTTCTTTTTAAAACTTTTTTGTATTTTTGAAAGTTGAGCTTGTTGTTGAATTCATTGGTGTTTTTCAATGTTGATGTTGTTGAATTTGTTGGTGATTTGCAATATTGAGTTTTTTGTAGAATTTGTTTGTGTTATCCAAGTTTTTTTGTTCAAGTTGTTTGTATTTTTAAAGTTTGAGTTTGTTGTTGAATTTGTTGGCATTTTTCAATGTTGAGGTTGTTGTTGAATTTGTTGGTGATTTTCAATATTGAGGTTTTTGTTGAATTTTTTGTTGTTTTTAATTGTTAAGGTTGTTGTTAAATTTGTTGGTGTTTTTCAATGTTGATATTGTTTTTGAATTTGTTGGCGTTATGCATGTTATTTTTTGAACTTTTTTGTATTTTTGAAAGTTGAGCTTGTTGATGAATTTGTTGGTTTTTATCAATGTTGAGGTTGTTCTTGAATTTGTTGGTGATTTTCAATATTGAGGTTGTTGTTGAATTTGTTGCTGTTATCAACGTTATTTTTTGAACTTTTTTGTATTTTTCAATGTTGAGGTTGGTCTTGATTTTGTTTATATTTTTCAATGTTGCGGTTGTTGTTGAATTTTGGTGTTTTTCATTGTTGATGTTGTTGAAGTTGTTGATGTTTTTCATTATTGAGGTTGTTGTTGAATTTTTTGGTATTTTTCAAAGTTCCAGTTGTTGTTGAATTTTTTGGTGTTTATCATTGTTGAGGTTGTTGAAGTTGTTGGTGTTTTTTCAATGTTCAGTTTGTTGTTGAATTTGTTGGTGTTTTTCATTGTTAAGTTTGTTGTTGAATTTGTTGGTGTTTTTCAATTTTGCGTCTGTTGTTGAATTTGTTGGTGTTTTTATTTGTTGAGGTTGGTGTTGAATTTCCTGGTGTTATCAATGTCTTTTGTTGAACTTTTTTGTATTTAAGGTTGTTGTTGAATTTGTTGGTGTTTTTCAACGTTGAGGATGTTGAATTTGTTGGTGGTTTTCAATTCTGAGGATGTTGTTGAATTTGTTGGTGTTATCAAAGTTTTTTGTTGAATAAATTTTTATTTTTAAAAGTTAAGGTTGTTGTTGAATTTGTTGATGTTATCAATGTTATTTTTTGAACTGTCTTGTACTTTTAAAGGTTGAGGTTGTTGTTGAATTTGTTGGTGTTTTTCAATGTTGAGGTTTTTGTTGAATTTGTTGGCATTTTTCAATGTTGAGGTTGTTGTTGAATTTGTTGGTGTCTTTCAGTATTGAGGTTGTTGTTGACTTTGTTGGTGACTTTCAATATTGAGGTTGTTGTTGAATCTGTTCATGTCTTTCAATATTGAGGTTATTATTGAATTTGTTGGTGTTATCAATGTTTTTTTGAACTTTTTCTCTTTTCTTAAAAGTTGAGGTTTTTGTTGAATTTGTTGGTGACTTTCAATATTGAGGTTGTTGTTTTAATTTGTTGGTGTTATAAATGTTCTTTTTAAAACTTATTTGTATTTTTGGAAGTTGAGCTTGTTGATGAATTTGTTGGTGTTTTTTCAATGTTGAGGTTGTTCTTGAATTTATTGTTGTTTTTCAGTGTTGAGGTTGTTGTTGAATTTGTTTGTGATTTTCAATGTTGAGGTTTTTCTTGGAACTTCTTTTTTTTAATTGTTGAGGTTATTGTTAAATTTGTTGTTGTTTTTCAATGTTGAGGTTGTTGTTGAATTTCTTGGTGTTATCCATGTTATTTTTGAACTTTTTTGTATTTTAGCAAGTTGCGCTTGTTGTTGAATTTGTCAGTTTTTTTCAATGTTGAGGTTGTTGTTGAATTTATTGGTGTTTTTCACTGTTGATCTTGTTGAATTTGTTGGTGATTTTCAATAGTGAATTTGTTGTTGAATTTGTTGGCGTTATCAATGTTATTTTTTGAACATTTTTGTATTTTTTAATGTTGCGGTTGTTGTTGAATTTTTGGGTTTTTTTCATTGTTGAGGTTGCTGAAGTTGTTGGTGTTTTTTCAATGTTGAGGTTGTTGTTGAATTTTTTGGTGTTATCAATGTCTTTTGTTGAACTTGTTTGTATTTTTAGAAGTTAAGGTTGTTGTTGAATTTGTATGTGTTTTTCAATGTTGAGGATGTTGAATTTGTTGGTGATTTTCAATTCTGAGGATGTTGTTCAATTTGTTGGTGTTATCAATGTTCTTTCTTGAACTTTTTTGTACTTTTCAATGTTGATGTTGTTGTTGAATTTGTAGGTGTTTTTCAATGTTGAGGTTGTTGTTGAATTTGTTGGTGTTTTTGAATGTTGAGGTTGTTGTTGAATTTGTTGGTGCTTTTAAATGTTGTGATTGTTGTTGAATTTGTTGTGAACATTCAATATTGAGGTTGTTGTTGAATTTATTGGTGTTTTTCACTGTTGATCTTGTTGAATTTGTTGGTGATTTTCAATATTGAATTTGTTGTTGAATTTGTTGGCGTTATCAATGTTATTTTTTGAACATTTTTGTATTTTTTAATGTTGCGGTTGTTGTTGAATTTTTGGGTTTTTTTCATTGTTGAGGTTGCTGAAGTTGTTGGTGTTTTTTCAATGTTGAGGTTGTTGTTGAATTTTTTGGTGTTATCAATGTCTTTTGTTGAACTTGTTTGTATTTTTAGAAGTTAAGGTTGTTGTTGAATTTGTATGTGTTTTTCAATGTTGAGGATGTTGAATTTGTTGGTGATTTTCAATTCTGAGGATGTTGTTCAATTTGTTGGTGTTATCAATGTTCTTTCTTGAACTTTTTTGTACTTTTCAATGTTGATGTTGTTGTTGAATTTGTAGGTGTTTTTCAATGTTGAGGTTGTTGTTGAATTTGTTGGTGTTTTTGAATGTTGAGGTTGTTGTTGAATTTGTTGGTGTTATCAAAGTTTTTTGTTGAATAAATTTGTATTTTTAAAAGTTAATGTTGTTCTTGAATTTGTTGGTGTTTTTCAATGTTGAGGTTGTTGAATTTGTTGGTGATTTTTAATATTGAGGTTGTTGTTGAATTTTTTGGTGTTAACAATGTTATTTTTTGAACTTTTTTGTGCTTTTAAAGATTGAGGTTATTGTTGAATTTGTTGGTGTTTTTCAATGTTGAGTTTTTTGTTAAATTTTTTGGTGTTTTTCATTGTTGACGTTGTTGTTAAATTTGTTGGTGCTTTTAAATGTTGTGATTGTTGTTGAATTTGTTGTGAACATTCAATATTGAGGTTGTTGTTGAATTTTTTGGTGTTATCCATGTAATTTTTTGAACTTTTTAGTATTTTTGAAATTTGTGCTTGTTGTTAAATTTGCTGGGTTTTTTTCAATGTTGAGTTTGTTGTTCAATTTATTGATGTTTTTCATTGTTGAGGTTGTAGAAATTGTTGGTGATTTTCAATATTCAGTTTGTTGCTGAATTTGATGGTGTTATCAGTGTTATTTTTTGAACTTTTTTGTATTTTTCAAAGTTGAAGTTGTTCTTGAATTTGTTGGTGTTTTTCAACGTGGATGTTGTGGATGATTTTGTTGGTGTTATCAATGTTATTGTTTGAACTTTTTTGTATTTTTGAAAGTTGAGCTTGTAGTTGAATTTGTTGGTGTTATAAATGGTTAGATTGCTGAACTTTTCTGTCGTATAAAAGTTGAGGTTGTTGTTGAAACTGTTGGTGTTTTTCAATGTTGTGGTTGTTGTTGAATTTGTTGGTGTTCTTCATTGGTGAGGTTTTTGTTGAATTTTTTGGTCTTTTCATTGTTGAGGTTGTTGTTAAATTTGTTGGTGTTTCTAATGTTGAGGTTGTTGTTGAATTGGATAGTGTCATCAATGTTTATTTTGTTGAACTTGTTTGTATTTTTAAAAGTTGTTTGTTGTTGAATTTGTTGGTGTTTTTCAAAGTTGAAGTTGTTGCGAATTTGTTGGTGATATTCAGTGTTCAGGTTGTTGAATTTGTTGGTGACTTTCAATATTGAGGATGTTGTTGAATTTGTTGGCGTTTTTCAATGTTGAGGTTGTTGTTGAGATTGTTGGTGATTTTCAATGTTGACGTTGTTGTTGAATTTGTTGGTGTTTTTCAATGTTGACATTGTTGTTTAATTTGTTGGTGTTTTTCATTGTTGAGGTTGTTGTTGAATTTGGTGGTGTTATCAATGTTTTTTGTTGAACTTGTTTGTATTTTTAAAAGCTAAGGTTGTAGTTGAATTTGTTGTTTTTTTTCAATGTTGAGGTTGTTGAATTTGTTGGTGATATTCAAAGTTGAAGTTCTTGCTGAATGTATTGGTGTTTTCAATGTTTATTTTGTTGAACTTTTTTGTAGATTTAAAATTTGAGGTTCTTGCTGAATTTTTTATTGTTTTTGCAATTTTGATGTTGTAGTTGAATTTGTTGGTGATTTTCAGTGTTGAGGTTGCTGAATTTGTTGGTGTTTTTCAATGTTGATGTTGTTGTTGAATTTGTTGGTGTTTTACATTGTTGAGGTTGATGAGGTTGTTGGTGTTTTTTCAATGTTGAGGTTGTTGTAAATTTGTCGGTGTTTTTCAATGTTGAGGTTGTTGTTGAATTTCTATGGTGTTTTTCAATGTTGAGAATGTTGTTCAATTTGTTGGTGTTTTCAAAGTTCTTTTTTGAACTTTTTTATACTTTTAAAGGTTGAGGTTGTTTTTGAATTTGTTGGTGTATTTCAATGTTGCTGTTGTTGTTGAATTTTTAGGTTTTTTTTCCATGTTGAGGTTGTTGTTGAATTTGTAGGCGTTTTTCAATGTTGAGGTTGTTGTTGAATTTGTTGGCGTTTATGAATGTTGAGGTTGTTGTTGAAGTTGTTGGTGTTATCAAAGTTTTTTGTTGAATAAATTTGTATTTTTAAATGTTAAGGTTGTTGTTGAATTTGTTGGTGTTTTTCAATGTTGAATTTTTTTTAAATTTTTTAGTATTTTTCATTGATGACTTTGCTGTTAAATTTGTTGGTGTTTTTAAATGTAGTGGTTGTTGTTGAATTTGTTGGTGACTTTCAATATTGAGGTTGTTGTTGAATTTGTTGATGTTATCAATGTTCTTTTTTAAACTTTTTTGTATTTTTGAAAGTTGAGCTTGTTGTTAAATTTGTTGGTGTTTTTCAATGTTGAGGTGGTTGTTGAATTTGTTCGTGTTTTTAAATGTTGAGGTTTTTGTTGAATTTTTTGTTGTTTTTAATTGTAGAGGTTTTTGTTAAATTTGTTGGTGTTTTTCAATGTTGAGGTTGTTGTTGAATTTGTTGGTGTTATCCATGTTATTTTTTGAACTTTTTTGTATTTTTGAAAGTTGAGCTTGTTGTTGAATTTGTTGGTGTTTTTCAATGTTGAGTTTGTTGTTGAATTTATTGGTATCTTTCAATGTTGATGTTGTTGAATTTGTTGGTGATTTTCAATATTGAATTTGTTGTTGAATTTTTTGGCGTTATCACTGTTATTTTTTGAACCTTATTGTATTTTTCAATGTTGAGGTTGTTGTTGAATTTGTTGGAAATTTTCAATATTGCAGTTGTTGTTGAATTTTTTGGTATTTTTCATTGTTGAGGTTGTTGAAGTTGTTGGTGTTTTTCAATGTTGAGGTTGTTGTTGAATTTGTAGGTGTTTTTCAATGTTGACGTTGTTGTTGAATTTGTTGATGTTTTTCAATGTTGAGGTTGTTGTTGAATTTTTTGGTATTATCAAAGTTTATTGTTGAATAAACTTTTATTTTTAAAAGTTAAGGTTGTTGTTGAATTTGTTGGTGTTTTTCAATGTTGAGGTTGTTGAATTTGTTGGTGATTTTCAATATTGATGTTGTTGTTGAATTTGTTGGTGTTATGAATGTAATTTTTTGAACTTTATTGTACAGCAAAAGGTTGAGGCTGTCATTGAATTTGTTGGTGTTTTTCAATGTTGAGGTTTTTGTTAAATTTTTTGTTGTTTTTCATTGTTGAGTTGTTATTAAATTTGTTGGTGTTTTTCAATGTTGAGGTTGTTGCTAAATTTGTTGGTGTTTTTCAATGTTGAGGTTGCTGTTGAATTTTTTGGTGATTTTCAATATTGAGTTTGTTGGTGTTATCAATATTATTTTTGAACTATTTGTATATTTCAAATTTGAAGTTGTAGTTGAATTTGTTGGTGTTTTTCAATGTTGAGGTTGTTGTTGAATTTGTTGGTGTTTTTCAATATTGAGGCTGTTGTTGAATTTGTTGGTGTTTTTCGATGTTGATGTTGTTGAATTTGTTGGTGATTTTCAACATTGAGGTTATCAATGTTTTTTTGTTAAAGTTGTTTGTGTTTTTAAAAGTTGAGTGTTTTCTTGAATTTGTTGGTGATTTTAATATTGAGGTTGTTGTTGAAGTTGTTGGTGTTATCAATGTTATTATTTGAACTTTTTTGCATTTTTCAATGTTGAGGTTGTTGAATTTGTTGTTATTTTTCAATGTTGCGGTTATTGTTGAATTTTTTGGTGTTTTTCATTGTTGAGGTTGTTGTTGAATTTTTTGGTGTTTTTCATTGTTGAGGTTGTTGTTGAATGTGTTGGTGTTTTTCAATGTTGAGGTTGTTGTTGAATTTGTTGGTGTTATCAATGTTCTTTTTTAACTTTTTTGTACTTTTAAAACTTGAGGTTGTTGTTAAATTTGTTGGTGATTTTCAATGTTGAGATTTTAGTTGAATTTGTTGGTGTTGTCAATGTTTATTTTGTTGAACTTTGTTGTAGTTTTAAAGGTTGAGGAGTTGGCTAAATTTTTTATTGTTTTTCAATGTTGATGTTGTTCTTGAATTTGTTGGTTGTTTTCGGTGTTGAGGTTGCTGAATTTGTTGCTGATTTTAAATGTTGAGGTTGTTGTTGAATTGGATTGCATCATCAATGTTTATTTTGTGGAAATTTTTTGTATTTTTAAAGGTTGAGGTTGTTGTTGAATTTTTTGGTATTTTTAATTGATAAGATTGTTGTTAAATTTGTTGCTGTTTTTCAATGTTGAGGTTGTTGTTGAATTATTTGGTGTTTTTCAATGTTGAGCTTGTTGTTGAATTTGTTGGTGTTTTTTCAATGTTGAGGTTGTTGTTGAATTATTTGGTGTTTTTCAATGTTGAGGTTGTTGTTGAATTTGTTGGTGTTTTTTCAATGTTGAGGTTGTTGTTAAATTTGTCGGTGCTTTTCAATGTTGAGATTGTAGTTGAATTTTTTGGTGTTTTTCATTGTTGTGGTTGTTGTAGAATTTCTTCGTGTTATCAATGTCTTTTGTTGAACTTGTTTGTATTTTTAAAAGTTAAGGTTGTTGTTGAATTTGTTGGTGTTTTGCAATGTTGAGGATGTTGAATTTGTTGGTGATTTTCAATTCTGAGGATGTTGTTCAATTTGTTGGTGTTATCAAAGTTCATTATTCAACTTTTTTGTACTTTTAAAGGTTGAGGTTGTTGTTGAATTTGTTGGTATATTTCAATGTTGCGGTTGTTGTTGAATTTTTAGGTGTTTTTCAATGTTGAGGTTGTTGTTGAATTTGTAGGTGTTTTTCAATGTTGAGGTTGTTGTTGAATTTGTTGGTGTTTTTGAATGTTGAGGTTGTTGTTGAATTTGTTGGTGTTATCAAAGTTTGTTGTTGAATAAATTTGTATTTTTAAAATTTCAGGTTGATCTTGAATTGGTTGGTGTTTTTCAATGTTGAGGTTGTTGAATTTGTTGGTGATTTTCAATATTGAGGTTGTTGTTGAATTTTTTGGTGTTATCAATGTTATTTTTTGAACTTTTTTGTGCTTTAAAAGATTGACGTTATTGTTGAATTTGTTGGTGTTTTTCAATGTGTTTTTTGTTAAATTTTTTGGTGTTTTTCATTGTTGACGGTGTAGTTAAATTTATTGGTGTTTTTAAATGTTGCGGTGGTTGTTGAATTTGTTGTGAACATTCAATATTGAGGTTGTTGTTGAATTTGTTTGTGTTATCCATGTAATTTTTTGAACTTTTTTGTATTTTTGAAATTTGATCTTGTTGTTAAATTTGTTGGTGTTTTTTCAATGTTGAGTTTGTTGTTGAATTTATTGGTGTTTTTCATTGTTGAGGTTTTTCAAGTTGTTGGTGTTTTTCTCTGTTGAGGTTATTGTTGAATTTGTAGGTGTTTTTCAATGTTGAGGTTGTTGTTGAAATTGTTGGGTTTTTCAATGTTGAGGTTGTAGAATTTGTTGGTGATTTTCAATATTGAGTTTGTTGTTGAATTTGTTGGTGTTATCAATGTTATTTTTTGAACTTTTTTGTATTTTTCAAAGTTGAAGTTGTTCTTGAATTTGTTGGTGTTTTTCAACGTGGAGGTTGTGGTTGATTTTGTTGGTGTTATCAATGTTATTTTTTGAACTTTTTTGTATTTTTGAAAGTTGAGGTTGTAGTTGAATTTGTTGGTGTTGTCAATGGTTATATTGTTGAACTTTTTTGTCGTATAAAAGTTGAGGTTGTTGTTGAAACTGTTGGTATTTTTCAATGTTGAGGTTGTTGTTGAATTTGTTGGTGTTTTTCATTGGTGAGGTTTTTGTTGAATTTTTTGGTCTTTTCATTATTGAGGTTGTTGTTAAATGTGTTGGTGTTTTTCAATGTTGAGGTTGTTGTTGAATTGGATAGTGTCATCAATGTTTATTTTGTTGAACTTGTTTGTATTTTTATAAGTTGTTTGTTGTTGAATTTGTTGGTGTTTTTCAAAGTTTAGGTCGTTGAATTTGTTGGTGATTTTCAATATTAAGCTTATTGTTGAATTTGTTGGTGTCATGAATGGATTTTTAAAAACTTTTTTGTGTTTTTCAAAGTTGAAGTTTTTGCGAATTTGTTGGTGATATTCAGTGTTGAGGTTGTTTTTGAGATTGATGGTGATTTTCAATGTTTACGTTGCTGTTGAATTTGTTGGTGTTTTTCAATGTTGACGTTGTTGTTGAATTTGTTGGCGTTTATGAATGTTGAGGTTGTTGTTGAAGTTGTTGGTGTTATCAAAGTTTTTTGTTGAATAAATTTGTATTTTTAAATGTTAAGGTTGTTGTTGAATTTGTTGGTGTTTTTCAATGTTGAGTTTTTTTTAAATTTTTTGGTATTTTTCATTGATGACTTTGCTGTTAAATTTGTTGGTGTTTTTAAATGTAGTGGTTGTTGTTGAATTTGTTGGTGACTTTCAATATTGAGGTTGTTGTTGAATTTGTTGGTGTTTTTCAATTGTGAGCTTGTTGTTTAATTTGTTGGTGTTTTTCAATGTTGAGGTGGTTGTTGAATTTGTTCGTGTTTTTAAATGTTGAAGTTTTTGTTGAATTTGTTGGTGTTATCCATGTTATTTTTTGAACTTTTTTGTATTTTTGAAAGTTGAGCTTGTTGTTGAATTTGTTGGTGTTTTTCAATGTTGAGTTTGTTGTTGAATTTATTGGTGTTTTTCAATGATGATTTTGTTGAATTTGTTGGTGATTTTCAATATTGAATTTGTTGTTGAATTTTTTGGCGTTATCAATGTTATTTTTTGAACCTTATTGTATTTTTCAATGTTGAGGTTGTTGTTGAATTTGTTGGAATTTTTCAATATTGCAGTTGTTGAATTTTTTGGCATTTTTCATTGTTGAGGTTGTTGAAGTTGTTGGTGTTTTTCAATGTTGAGGTTGTTGTTGAATTTGTTGGTATTATCAAAGTTTATTGTTGAATAAGCTTGTATTTTTAAAAATTAAGGTTGTAGTTGAATTTGTTGGTGTTGTCAATGGTTATATTGTTGAACTTTTTTGTCGTATAAAAGTTGAGGTTGTTGTTGAAACTGTTGGTATTTTTCAATGTTGAGGTTGTTGTTGAATTTGTTGGTGTTTTTCATTGGTGAGGTTTTAGTTGAATTTTTTG
Source organism: Cetorhinus maximus (assembly GCF_964194155.1). NCBI lineage: Eukaryota > Metazoa > Chordata > Chondrichthyes > Lamniformes > Cetorhinidae > Cetorhinus > Cetorhinus maximus. The sequence goes on from NW_027596590.1 coordinate 148,202, forward strand.
GTCTTTTCATTATTGAGGTTGTTGTTAAATGTGTTGGTGTTTTTCAATGTTGAGGTTGCTGTTGAATTGGATAGTGTCATCAATGTTTATTTTGTTGAACTTGTTTGTATTTTTATAAGTTGTTTGTTGTTGAATTTGTTGGTGTTTTTCAAAGTTTAGGTCGTTGAATTTGTTGGTGATTTTCATTATTAAGCTTATTGTTGAATTTGTTGGTGTCATGAATGGATTTTTAAAAACTTTTTTGTGTATTTCAAAGTTGAAGTTTTTGCGAATTTGTTGGTGATATTCAGTGTTGAGGTTGTTTTTGAGATTGATGGTGATTTTCAATGTTAACGTTGCTGTTGAATTTGTTGGTGTTTTTCAATGTTGATGTTGTTGTTGAATTTGTTGGTGTTTATGAATGTTGAGGTTGTTGTTGAGGTTGTTGGTGTTATCAAAGTTTTTTGTTGAATAAATTTGTATTTTTAAATGTTAAGGTTGTTGTTGAATTTGTTGGTGTTTTTCAATGTTGAGTTTTTTTTAAATTTTTTGGTATTTTTCATTGATGACTTTGCTGTTAAATTTGTTGGTGTTTTTAAATGTAGTGGTTGTTGTTGAATTTGTTGGTGACTTTCAATATTGAGGTTGTTGTTGAATTTGTTGGTGTTTTTCAATTGTGAGCTTGTTGTTTAATTTGTTGGTGTTTTTCAATGTTGAGGTGGTTGTTGAATTTTTCGTGTTTTTAAATGTTGAAGTTTTTGTTGAATTTGTTGGTGTTATCCATGTTATTTTTTGAACTGTTTTGTATTTTTGAAAGTTGAGCTTGTTGTTGAATTTATTGGTGTTTTTCAATGTTGAGTTTGTTGTTGAATTTATTGGTATTTTTCAATGTTGATGTTGTTGAATTTGTTGGTGATTTTCAATATTGAATTTGTTGTTGAATTTTTTGGCGTTATCAATGTTATTTTTTGAACCTTATTGTATTTTTCAATGTTGAGGTTGTTGTTGAATTTGTTGGAATTTTTCAATATTGCAGTTGTTGAATTTTTTGGCATTTTTCATTGTTGAGGTTGTTGAAGTTGTTGGTGTTTTTCAATGTTGAGGTTGTTGTTGAATTTGTAGGTGTTTTTCAATGTTGACGTTGTTGTTGAATTTGTTGATGTTTTTCAATGTTGAGGTTGTTGTTGAATTTGTTGGTATTATCAAAGTTTATTGTTGAATAAGTTGTATTTTTAAAAATTAAGGTTGTAGTTGAATTTGTTGGTGTTGTCAATGGTTATATTGTTGAACTTTTTTGTCATATAAAAGTTGAGGTTGTTGTTGAAACTGTTGGTATTTTTCAATGTTGAGGTTGTTGTTGAATTTGTTGGTGTTTTTCATTGGTGAGGTTTTTGTTGAGTTTTTTGGTCTTTTCATTATTGAGGTTGTTGTTAAATGTGTTGGTGTTTTTCAATGTTGAGGTTGTTGTTGAATTGGATAGTGTCATCAATGTTTATTTTGTTGAACTTGTTTGTATTTTTATAAGTTGTTTGTTGTTGAATTTGTTGGTGTTTTTCAAAGTTTAGGTCGTTGAATTTGTTGGTGTTTTTCAATATTAAGCTTATTGTTGAATTTGTTGGTGTCATGAATGGATTTTTAAAAACTTTTTTGTGTTTTTCAAAGTTGAAGTTTTTGCGAATTTGTTGGTGATATTCAGTGTTGAGGTTGTTGAATTTGTTGGTGATTTTCAATATTGAGGATGTTGTTGAATTTGTTGGCGTTTTTCAATGTTGAGGTTGTTGTTGAGATTGTTGGTGATTTTCAATGTTTACGTTGCTGTTGAATTTGTTGGTGTTTTTCAATGTTGACGTTGTTGTTGAATTTGTGGGTGTTTTTCATTGTTGAGGTTGTTGTTGAATTTGGTGGTGTTATCAATGTTTTTTGTTGAACTTGTTTGTATTTTTAAAAGTTAAGGTTGTTGTTGAATTTGTTGCTGTTTTTCAATGTTGAGGTTGTTGAATTTGTTGGTGATGTTCAAAGTTGAGGTTCTTGCTGAATGTATTGGTGTTATCAATGTTTATTTTGTTGAACTTTTTTGTAGATTTAAAATTTGAGGTTCTTGCTGAATTCTTTTATTGTTTTTGCAATTTTGATATTGTAGTTGAATTTTTTGGAGATTTTCAGTGTTGAGGTTGCTGAATTTGATGGTGTTTTTCAATGTTGATGTTGTTGTTGAATTTGTTGGTGTTTTACGTTGTTGAGTTTGATGAAGTTGTTGGTGTTTTTTCAATGTTGAGGTTGTTGTTGAATTTCTTGGTGTTTTTCAATGCTGAGGATGTTGTTCAATTTGTTGCTGTTACCAAAGTTCTTTTTTGAACTTTTTTGTACCTTTAAAGGTTGAGGTTGTTGTTGAATTTGTTGATATATTTCAATGTTGCGGTTGTTGTTGAATTTTTAGGTGTTTTTCAATGTTGAGGTTGTTGTTGAATTTGTAGGTGTTTTTGAATGTTGAGGTTGTTGTTGAATTTGTTGGTGTTTTTGAATGTTGAGGTTGTTGTTGAATTTGTTGGTGTTATCAAAGTTTTTTGTTGAATGAATTTGTAATGTTAAAATTTCAGGTTGTTCTTGAATTGGTTGGTGTTTTTCAATGTTGAGGTTGTTGAATTTGTTAGTGATTTACAATATTGAGGTTGTTGCTGAATTTTTTGGTGTTATCAATGTTATTTTTTGAACTTTTTTGTGCTTTAAAAGATTGAGGTTATTGTTGAATTTGTTGGTGTTTTTCAATGTGTTTTTTGTTAAATTTTTTGGTGTTTTTCATTGTTGACGTTGTAGTTAAATTTATTGGTGTTTTTAAATGTTGCGGTGGTTGTTGAATTTGTTGTGAACATTCAATATTGAGGTTGTTGTTGAATTCGTTTGTGTTATCCATGTAATTTTTTGAACTTTTTTGTATTTTTGAAATTTGAGCTTGTTGTTAAATTTGTTGGTGTTTTTTCAATGTTGAGTTTGTTGCTGAATTTATTGGTGTTTTTCATTGTTGAGGTTTTTAAAGTTGTTGGTGTTTTTCTCTGTTGAGGTTATTGTTGAATTTGTAGGTGTTTTTCAATGTTGAGGTTGTTGTTGAAATTGTTGGGGTTTTTCAGTGTTGAGGTTGCTGAATTTGTTTCTGATTTTAAATGTTGAGGTTGTTGTTGAATTGGATTGCATCATCAATGTTTATTTTGTGGAAATTGTTTGTATTTTTAAAGGTTGAGGTTGTTTGTTGAATTTTTTGGTGTTTTTCATTGATAAGGTTGTTGTTAAATTTGTTGGTGTTTTTCAATGTTGAGGTTGCTGTTGAATTTGTTGGTGATTTTCAATATTGAGTTTGTTGTTGAATTTGTTGGTGTTATCAACGTTAATTTTTGAACTTATTTGTATTTTTCAATGCTGAGGTTGTTGTTGAATTTGTTCGTTTTTTTCAATGATGCGGTTGTTGTTGAAGTTTTTGATGTTTTACAATCATGAGGTGGTTGTTGAATTTGTTGCTCTTATCAACCTTATTTTTTGAACTTGCTGTATTATTCAAAGTTGAAGTTGTTGTTGAATTTGTTGGTGTTTTTCAATGTTGAGGTTGTTGTTGAATTATTTGGTGTTTTTCAATGTTGAGGTTGTTGTTGAATTTGTTGGTGTTTTTTCAATGTTGAGGTTGTTGTTAAATTTGTCGGTGCTTTTCAATGTTGAGGTTGTAGTTGAGTTTTCTGGTGTTTTTCATTGTTGTGGTTGTTTTTGAATTTCTTGGGGTTATCAATGTCTTTTGTTGAACTTGTTTGTATTTTAAAAGTTAAGGTTGTTGTTGAATTTGTTGGTGTTTTACAATGTTGAGGATGTTGAATTTGTTGGTGATTTTCAATTCTGAGGATGTTGTTCAATTTGTTGGTGTTATCAAAGTTCATTCTTGAACTTTTTTGTACTTTTAAAAGTTGAGGTTGTTGTTGAATTTGTTGATATATTTCAATGTTGCGGTTGTTGTTGAATTTTTAGGTGTTTTTCAATGTTGAGGTTGTTGTTGAATTTGTAGGTGTTTTTCAATGTTGAGGTTGTTGTAGAATTTGTTGGTGTTTTTGAATGTTGAGGTTGTTGTTGAATTTGTTGGTGTTATCAAAGTTTGTTGTTGAATGAATTTGTATTTTTAAAATTTCAGGTTGTTCTTGAATTGGTTGGTGTTTTTCAATGTTGAGGTTGTTGAATTTGTTGGTGATTTTCAATATTGAGGTTGTTGTTGAATTTTTTGGTGTTATCAATGTTATTTTTTGAACTTTTTTGTGTTTTAAAAGATTGAAGTTATTGTTGAATTTGTTGGTGTTTTTCAATGTGTTTTTTGTTAAATTTTTTGGTGTTTTTCATTGTTGACGTTGTAGTTAAATTTATTGGTGTTTTTAAATCTAGCGGTGGTTGTTGACTTTGTTGTGAACATTCAATATTGAGGTTGTTGTTGAATTTGTTTGTGTTATCCATGTAATTTTTTGAACTTTTTTGTATTTTTGAAATTTGAGCTTGTTGTTAAATTTGTTGGTGTTTTTTCAATGTTGAGTTTGTTGTTGAATTTATTGGTGTTTTTCATTGTTGAGGTTTTTCAAGTTGTTGGTGTTTTTCTCTGTTGAGGTTATTGTTGAATTTGTAGGTGTTTTTCAATGTTGAGGTTGTTGTTGAATTTGTTGGGTTTTTCAATGTTGAGGTTGTAGAATTTGTTGGTGATTTTCAATATTGAGTTTGTTGTTGAATTTGTTGGCGTTATCAATGTTATTTTTTGAACTTTTTTGTATTTTTCAAAGTTGAAGTTGTTCTTGAATTTGTTGGTGTTTTTCAACGTGGAGGTTGTGGTTGATTTTGTTGGTGTTATCAATGTTATTTTTTGAACTTTTTTGTATTTTTGAAAGTTGAGGTTGTAGTTGAATTTGTTGGTGTTTTTCAATGGTTATATTGTTGAACTTTTTTGTCGTATAAAAGTTGAGGTTGTTGTTGAAACTGTTGGTATTTTTCAATGTTGAGGTTGTTGTTGAATTTGTTGGTGTTTTTCAGTGGTGAGGTTTTTGTTGAATTTTTTGGTCTTTTCATTATTGAGGTTGTTGTTAAATGTGTTGGTGTTTTTCAATGTTGAGGTTGTTGTTGAATTGGATAGTGTCATCAATGTTTATTTTGTTGAACTTGTTTGTATTTTATAAGTTGTTTGTTGTTGAATTTGTTGGTGTTTTTCAAAGTTTAGGTCGTTGAATTTGTTGGTGATTTTCAATATTAAGCTTATTGTTGAATTTGTTGGTGTCATGAATGGATTTTTAAAAACTTTTTTGTGTTTTTCAAAGTTGATGTTTTTGCGAATTTGTTGGTGATATTCAGTGTTGAGGTTGTTGAATTTGTTGGTGATTTTCAATATTGAGGATGTTGTTGAATTTGTTGACGTTTTTCAATGTTGAGGTTGTTGTTGAGATTGTTGGTGAGTTTCAATGTTTACGTTGCTGTTGAATTTGTTGGTGTTTTTCAATGTTGACGTTGTTGTTGAATTTGTAGGTGTTTTTCATTGTTGAGGTTGTTGTTGAAATTGTTGGTGTTATCAATGTTTTTTGTTGAACTTGTTTGTATTTTTAAAAGTTAAGGTTGTTGTTGAATTTGTTGCTGTTTTTCAATGTTGAGGTTGTTGAATTTGTTGGTGATGTTCAAAGTTGAGGTTCTTGCTGAATGTATTGGTGTTATCAATGTTTACTTTGTTGAACTTTTTTGTAGATTTAAAATTTGAGGTTCTTGCTGAATTTTTTTATTGTTTTTGCAATTTTGATATTGTAGTTGAATTTGTTGGTGATTTTCAGTGTTGAGGTTCCTGAATTTGATGGTGTTTTTCAATGTTGATGTTGTTGTTGAATTTGTTGGTGTTTTACATTGTTGAGTTTGATGAAGTTGTTGGTATTTTTTCAATGTTGAGGTTGTTGTTGAATTTCTTGGTGTTTTTCAATGCTCAGGATGTTGTTCAATTTGTTGGTGTTACCAAGGTTCTTTTTTGAACTTTTTTGTACTTTTAAAGGTTGAGGTTGTTTTTGAATTTGTTGGTATATTTCAATATTGTGGTTGTTGTTGAATTTTTAGGTGTTTTTCCATGTTGAGGTTGTTGTTGAATTTGTAGTTGTTTTGCAATGTTGAGGTTGTTGTTGAATTTGTTGGTGATTTTAAATATTGAGGTTGTTGTTGAAGTTGTTGGTGTTATCAATGTTATTTTTTGAACTTTTTTGCATTTTTCGACGTTGAGGTTGATGAATTTGTTGTTATTTTTCAATGTTGTGGTTATTGTTGAATTTTTTGGTGTTTTTCATTGTTGAGGTTGTTGTTGCATTTTTTGGTGTTTTTCATTGTTGAATTTGTTGTTTAATTTGTTGATGTTTTTCAATGTTGAGGTTGTTGTTGAATGTGTTGGTGTTTTTCAATGTGGAGGTTGTTGTTGAATTTGTTGGTGTTATCCATGTTCTTTTTTGAACTTATTGGTACTTTTAAAGGTTGAGGTTGTTGTTGAGTTTGTTGGCCTTTTTTCAATGTTGAGGTTGTTGCAGAATTTGTTGGTGATTTTCAAAATTGAGGTTGAATTTGTTGGTGTTATCAATGTTTTTATCAACTTTTTTTTACTTTTAAATGTTGAGGTTGTTGTTGAATTTGATTGCATCATCAATGTTTATTTTGTGGAACTTGATTGTATTTTTAAAGGTTGAGTTTGTTGTTGAATTTGTTGGTGTTCTTCAATGTTGAGGTTGCTTTTGAATTTGTTGGTGATTTTCAATATTGAGTTTGTTGTTGAATTTGTTGGTGTTATCAATGTTATTTTTTGAACTTTTTTGCATTTTTCAATGTTGAGGTTGTTGTTGAATTTGTTCGTTTTTTTCAATGATGTGGTTGTTGTTGAATTTTTTGGTGTTTTACAATCATGAGGTGGTTGTTGAATTTTTTGCTGTTATCAACGTTATTATTTGAACTTTTTGTATTAATCAAAGTTGAAGTTGTTGTTTAATTTATTGGTGTTTTTCAATGTTGAGGTTGTTGTTGAATTTGTTGGTGATTTTCAATATTGATGTAGTTGTTGAATTTGTTTGCGTTTTTCAATGTTGAGGTTGTTGTTGAATTTGTTGGTGATTTTCAATATTGAGGTTATTGTTCAATTTGTAGTTGTTATCAATGATTGTTTTAACTTTTTTGTACTTTTAAAAGTTTAGCTTGTTGTTGAATGTGTTGGTGTTTTTCAATGTTGAGGATTTTTTGGAACTTTTTGGTGTTTTTCAATGTTGAGGTTGTTGTTGAATTTGTTCGTTTTTTTCAATGATGTGGTTGTTGTTGAATTTTTTGGTGTTTTACAATCATGAGGTGGTTGTTGAATTTGTTGCTGTTATCAACGTTATTTTTTGAACTTTTTGTATTAATCAAAGTTGAAGTTGTTGTTTAATTTATTGGTGTTTTTCAATGTTGAGGTTGTTGTTGAATTTGTTGGTGTTATCAATGTTCTTTTTTGAACTTTTTTGTGCTTTTCAATGTTGAGGTTGTTGTTGAATTTGTTGGTGATTTTCAATATTGATGTAGTTGTTGAATTTGTTGGCGTTTTTCAATGTTGAGGTTGTTGTTGAATTTGTTGGTGATTTTCAATATTGAGGTTATTGTTCAATTTGTAGTTGTTATCAATGATTGTTTTAACTTTTTTGTACTTTTAAAAGTTTAGCTTGTTGTTGAATGTGTTGGTGTTTTTCAATGTTGAGGATTAGTTGGAACTTTTTGGTGTTTTTCAATGTTGAGGTTTTTGATAAATTTGTTGGTGTTTTTCAATGTTGAGGTTGGTGTTGAATTTGTTGGTGTTTTTCATTGTTGAGGTTGTTGTTGAATTTGTTGGTTTTATCAATGTTTTTTGTTGAACTTGTTTGTATTTTTAAAAGTTAAGGTTGTTGTTGAATTTGTTGCTGTTTTTCAATGTTGAGGTTGTTGAATTTGTTGGTGATGTTCAAAGTTGAGGTTCTTGCTGAATGTATTGGTGTTATCAATGTTTACTTTGTTGAACTTTTTTGTAGATTTAAAATTTGAGGTTCTTGCTGAATTTTTTTATTGTTTTTGCAATTTTGATATTGTAGTTGAATTTGTTGGTGATTTTCAGTGTTGAGGTTCCTGAATTTGATGGTGTTTTTCAATGTTGATGTTGTTGTTGAATTTGTTGGTGTTTTACATTGTTGAGTTTGATGAAGTTGTTGGTATTTTTTCAATGTTGAGGTTGTTGTTGAATTTCTTGGTGTTTTTCAAAGCTCAGGATGTTGTTCAATTTGTTGGTGTTACCAAGGTTCTTTTTTGAACTTTTTTGTACTTTTAAAGGTTGAGGTTGTTTTTGAATTTGTTGGTATATTTCAATATTGTGGTTGTTGTTGAATTTTTAGGTGTTTTTCCATGTTGAGGTTGTTGTTGAATTTGTAGTTGTTTTGCAATGTTGAGGTTGTTGTTGAATTTGTTGGTGATTTTAAATATTGAGGTTGTTGTTGAAGTTGTTGGTGTTATCAATGTTATTTTTTTGAACTTTTTTGCATTTTTCGACGTTGAGGTTGATGAATTTGTTGTTATTTTTCAATGTTGTGGTTATTGTTGAATTTTTTGGTGTTTTTCATTGTTGAGGTTGTTGTTGCATTTTTTGGTGTTTTTCATTGTTGAATTTGTTGTTTAATTTGTTGATGTTTTTCAATGTTGAGGTTGTTGTTGAATGTGTTGGTGTTTTTCAATGTGGAGGTTGTTGTTGAATTTGTTGGTGTTATCCATGTTCTTTTTTGAACTTATTGGTACTTTTAAAGGTTGAGGTTGTTGTTGAGTTTGTTGGCCTTTTTTCAATGTTGAGGTTGTTGCAGAATTTGTTGGTGATTTTCAAAATTGAGGTTGAATTTGTTGGTGTTATCAATGTTTTTATCAACTTTTTTTTACTTTTAAATGTTGAGGTTGTTGTTGAATTTGATTGCATCATCAATGTTTATTTTGTGGAACTTGATTGTATTTTTAAAGGTTGAGTTTGTTGTTGAATTTGTTGGTGTTCTTCAATGTTGAGGTTGCTTTTGAATTTGTTGGTGATTTTCAATATTGAGTTTGTTGTTGAATTTGTTGGTGTTATCAATGTTATTTTTTGAACTTTTTTGCATTTTTCAATGTTGAGGTTGTTGTTGAATTTGTTCGTTTTTTTCAATGATGTGGTTGTTGTTGAATTTTTTGGTGTTTTACAATCATGAGGTGGTTGTTGAATTTTTTGCTGTTATCAACGTTATTATTTGAACTTTTTGTATTAATCAAAGTTGAAGTTGTTGTTTAATTTATTGGTGTTTTTCAATGTTGAGGTTGTTGTTGAATTTGTTGGTGATTTTCAATATTGATGTAGTTGTTGAATTTGTTTGCGTTTTTCAATGTTGAGGTTGTTGTTGAATTTGTTGGTGATTTTCAATATTGAGGTTATTGTTCAATTTGTAGTTGTTATCAATGATTGTTTTAACTTTTTTGTACTTTTAAAAGTTTAGCTTGTTGTTGAATGTGTTGGTGTTTTTCAATGTTGAGGATTTTTTGGAACTTTTTGGTGTTTTTCAATGTTGAGGTTGTTGTTGAATTTGTTCGTTTTTTTCAATGATGTGGTTGTTGTTGAATTTTTTGGTGTTTTACAATCATGAGGTGGTTGTTGAATTTGTTGCTGTTATCAACGTTATTTTTTGAACTTTTTGTATTAATCAAAGTTGAAGTTGTTGTTTAATTTATTGGTGTTTTTCAATGTTGAGGTTGTTGTTGAATTTGTTGGTGTTATCAATGTTCTTTTTTGAACTTTTTTGTGCTTTTCAATGTTGAGGTTGTTGTTGAATTTGTTGGTGATTTTCAATATTGATGTAGTTGTTGAATTTGTTGGCGTTTTTCAATGTTGAGGTTGTTGTTGAATTTGTTGGTGATTTTCAATATTGAGGTTATTGTTCAATTTGTAGTTGTTATCAATGATTGTTTTAACTTTTTTGTACTTTTAAAAGTTTAGCTTGTTGTTGAATGTGTTGGTGTTTTTCAATGTTGAGGATTAGTTGGAACTTTTTGGTGTTTTTCAATGTTGAGGTTTTTGATAAATTTGTTGGTGTTTTTCAATGTTGAGGTTGGTGTTGAATTTATGGTGTTTTTCAATCTTGAGGTTGTTGAATTTGTTGGTGATTTTCAATATTGAGTTTGTTGTTGAATTTGAAGGTGTTATATTTTTTTTTGAACTTTTTTCTATTTTTCAATGTTGCGGTTGTTGTTGAATTTTTTGGTGTTTTTCATTGTTGAGGTTGTTGTTGAATTTGTTGGTGTTTTTCAATGTTGAGTTTGTTGTTGAATTTGTTGGTGTTTTTCATTGTTGAGGTTGTTGTTGAATTTGTTGGTTTTATCAATGTTGTTGTTGAACTTGTTTGTATTTTTATAAGTTAATGTTGTTGTTGAATTGGTTGGTGTTTTTCCATGTTGAGGTTTTTGAATTTGTTGGTAATTTTCAATATTGAGGTTGTTGTTGAATTTGTTGGTGTTATAAATATACTTTTTTGAACTTTTTTGTACTTAAAAAGGTTCAGGTTGTTGTTCAATTTGTTGGTGAATTTCAACATTGAGGTTGTAGTTGAATGTGTTGGTGTTTTTCAATGTTGAGGTTGTTGTTGAATTTTTTGGTGTTACCAATGTTATTTTAAAAACTTTTTTGTATTTTTCAATGTTGAGGTTGTTGTAGAATTTGTTGGTGATTTTCAAAATTGAGGTTGAATTTGTTGGTGTTATCAATGTTTTTATCAACTTTTTTTTACTTTTAAATGTTGAGGTTGTTGTTGAATTTGATTGCATCATCAATGTTTATTTTGTGGAACTTGTTTGTATTTTTAAAGGTTGAGTTTGTTGTTGAATTTGTTGGTGTTCTTCAATGTTGAGGTTGCTTTTGAATTTGTTGGTGATTTTCAATATTGAGTTTGTTGTTGAATTTGTTGGTGTTATCAATGTTATTTTTTGAACTTTTTTGTATTTTTCAATGTTGAGGTTGTTGTTGAATTTGTTCGTTTTTTTTCAATGATGTGGTTGTTGTTGAATTTTTTGGTGTTTTACAATCATGAGGTGGTTGTTGAATTTGTTGCTGTTATCAACGTTATTTTTTGAACTTTTTGTATTAATCAAAGTTGAAGTTGTTGTTTAATTTATTGGTGTTTTTCAATGTTGAGGTTGTTGTTGAATTTGTTGGTGTTATCAATGTTCTTTTTTGAACTTTTTTGTGCTTTTCAATGTTGAGGTTGTTGTTGAATTTTTTGGTGATTTTCAATATTGATGTAGTTGTTGAATTTGTTGGCGTTTTTCAATGTTGAGGTTGTTGTTGAATTTGTTGGTGATTTTCAATATTGAGGTTATTGTTCAATTTGTAGTTGTTATCAATGATTGTTTTAACTTTTTTGTACTTTTAAAAGTTTAGCTTGTTGTTGAATGTGTTGGTGTTTTTCAATGTTGAGGATTTTTTGGAACTTTTTGGTGTTTTTCAATGTTGAGGTTTTTGATAAATTTGTTGGTGTTTTTCAATGTTGAGGTTGGTGTTGAATTTATTGGTGTTTTTCAATCTTGAGGTTGTTGAATTTGCTGGTGATTTTCAATATTGAGTTTGTTGTTGAATTTGAAGGTGTTATAATTTTTTTTTTTGAACTTTTTTCTATTTTTCAATGTTGCGGTTGTTGTTGAATTTTTTGGTGTTTTTCATTGTTGAGGTTGTTGTTGAATTTGTTGGTGTTTTTCAATGTTGAGTTTGTTGTTGAATTTGTTGGTGTTTTTCATTGTTGAGGTTGTTGTTGAATTTGTTGGTTTTATCAATGTTGGTGTTGAACTTGTTTGTATTTTTAAAAGTTAAGGTTGTTGTTGAATTGGTTGGTGTTTTTCCATGTTGAGGTTTTTGAATTTGTTGGTAATTTTCAATATTGAGGTTGTTGTTGAATTTGTTGGTGTTATAAATATACTTTTTTGAACTTTTTTGTACTTAAAAAGGTTCAGGTTGTTGTTCAATTTGTTGGTGAATTTCAACATTGAGGTTGTAGTTGAATGTGTTGGTGTTTTTCAATGTTGAGGTTGTTGTTGAATTTTTTGGTGTTACCAATGTTATTTTTAAAACTTTTTTGTATTTTTCAATGTTGAGGTTGTTTTTGAATTTGTTGGTGTTTTTCAATGTTGAGTTTGTTGTAGAATTGGTTGGTGTTTTTCCATGTTGAGGTTGTTGAATTTGTTGGTAATTTTCAATATTAAGGTTGTTGTTGAATTAGTTGTTGTTATTAATATACTTTTTTGAACTTTTTTGTACATTAAAAGGTTAAGGTTGTTGTTCAATTTGTTGGTGATTTTCAACATTGAGGTTGTAGTTGAAATTGTTGGTGTTTTTCAATGTTGAGGTTGTTGTTGAATTTTTTGGTGTTATCAATGTTATTTTTAAAACTTTTTTGTATTTTTCAATGTTGAGGTTGTTTTTGAATTTGTTGATATTTTTCAATGATGCGGTTGTTGTTGTGTTTTTTGGTGATTTTCAATGTTGAGGTTGTTGTTGAATTTATTGTATTGAACAATGTTTTATGTTGAACTTGTTCGTCTTTTTAAAAGTTAACGTGCTTGTTGAATTTGATGGTGTTATTCAACGTTGATGTTGTTGAATTTGTAGTTGATTTTCAGTATGGAGGTTGTTGTTGATTTGTTAGTGTTATCAATCTTCTTTTTTGAACTTTTTTGCACTTTTAAATGTTGAGATGTTTGTTGAATTTGTTAGTGTTTTTCAATGTTGAGGTTGTTGTTGAATTTGTTGGTGATTTTCAATATTGATGTAGTTTTTGAATTTGTTGGCGTTTTTCAATGTTGAGGATATTGTTGAATTTGTTGGTGATTTTCAATATTGAGGTTATTGTTCAATTTGTAGTTGTTATCAATGTTTTTTTTTAACTTTTTTGTACTTTTAAAAGTTGAGGTTGTTGTTGAATGTGTTGGTGTTTTTCATTGTTGAGGATTTTGTTGAACCTTTTGGTGTTTTTCATTGTTGAGGTTGTTGATACAATTGTTGGTGTTTTCAATGTTGAGTTTGTTGTTGAATTTATTGGTGTTTTTCAATCTTGAGTTTGTTGAATTTGTTGGTGATTTTAAGGTTTTTGTTGAACTTGTTTGTATTTTTCAAAGTTAAGGTTGATGTTGAATAAGTTGGTGTTTTTCGATGTTGAGGTTGTTGAATTTGTTGGTAATTTTCAGTATTGAGGTTGTTGTTGAATTTGTTGGTGTTATAAATATACTTTTTTGAACTTTTTTGTGCTTTAGAAGGTTGAGGTTGTTGTTCAATTTGTTGGTGATTTTCAACATTGAGGTTGTAGTTGAATTTGTTGGTGTTTTTCAATGTTGAGGTTGTTGTTGAATTTGTTGCTGTTATCAATATTATTTTTTGAACTTTTTGTATTTTTCAATGTTGAGGTTGTTGCTGAATTTATTGGTGTTTTTCAATGCTGAGGTTGTTGTTGAATTTGTTGGTGTTTTTCAATGTTGATGGTGTTGAATTTGCTGTTGATTTTCAATAGTGAGATTGTTGTTGAATTTGTTCATGGCATCAATGACTTTTATTGTTGAAGTTGTTTGTATTTTTAAAAGTAGAGTTTGTTGTTGAATTTGGTGATGTTTTTCAATGTTGAGGTTGTTGTTGAATTTTTTGGTGTTTTTCATTGTTGAGCTTGTTGTTGAATTTGTTGGTGTTATCAAGGTTTTTTTTTGAACTTGTTTATATTTATAAAAGTTGAAGTTGTTGTTTAATTTGTTGATGTTTTTAAATATTGAGGTAGTTGAATTTGTTGGTGATTTTCAATATTGAGGTTGTTGTTGAATTTGTTCGTGTTATGAATGGTTTTTTTTGTATTTTTCAATGCTAATGTTGTTGAATTTGTTGGTAATTTTCAAAATTGAGTTTGTTGTTGAATTTGTTGGTGTTATCAATGTTGAGGTTGTTGTTGAATTTATTGATGTTTTTCAATGTTAATGTTGTTGAATTTGTTGGTGATTTTCAATATTGAGTTTGTTGTTGAATTTGTTGGTGTTATCAATGTTTTTTTTGTTGAACTTGTTTGTATTTTTCAATGTTGAGGTTGTTGTTGAATTTGTTGGTGTTTTCAATTTTGAGTTTGTTGTTGAATTTGTTGGTGTTTTTCATAGTCGAGGTTGTTGTTGAATTTGTTGGTGTTATCAATGTTTATTTTGTTGAACTTTTTTGTAATTTTAAAAGTTAATGTTGATTTTGAATTTTGTGGTGTTTTTCATTGTTGAGGTTGTTGTTGAATTTATTGGTGTTTTTCAATGTTTATGTTGTTGAATTTGTTGGTGATTTTCAACATTGAGTTCGTTGTTCATTTAGTTAGTGTTATTAATGTTTTTTTTTGAATTTGTTTGTATTTTTAAAAGTTGTTTGTTGTTGAATTTGTTGGTGTTTTTCAAAGTTTAGGTCGTTGAATTTGTTGGTGATTTTCAATATTATGCTTATTGTTGAATATGTTGGTTTGATGAATGGTTTTTTTTTATACTTTTTTGTGTTTTTCAAAGTTGAAGTTGTTCCGAATTTGTTGGTGATATTCAGTGTTGAGGTTGTTGAATTTGTTGGAGATTTTCAATATTGAGGATGTTGTTGAATTTGTTGGCGTTTTTCAATGTTGAGGTTGTTGTTGAATTTGTTGGTGTTTTTCAATGTTGATGTTGTTGAATTTGCTGTTGATTTTCAATAGTGAGATTGTTGTTGAATTTGTTGATGGCATCAATGACTTTTATTGTTGAAGTTGTTTGTATTTTTAAAAGTAGAGTTTGTTGTTGAATTTGGTGATGTTTTTCATTGTCGAGGTTGATGTTGAATTTGTTGGCGTTTTTCAATGTTGAGGTTGTTGTTGAATTTTTTGGTGTTTTTCATTGTTGAGCTTGTTGTTGAATTGTTGGTGTTATCAAGGTTTTTTTTTGAACTTGTTTATATTTATAAAAGTTGAAGTTGTTGTTTAATTTGTTGGTGTTTTTAAATATTGAGGTAGTTGAATTTGTTGGTGATTTTCAATATTGAGGTTGTTGTTGAATTTGTTCGTGTTATGAATGGTTTTTTTTGTATTTTTCAATGCTAATGTTGTTGAATTTGTTGGTAATTTTCAAAATTGAGTTTGTTGTTGAATTTGTTGGTGTTATCAATGTTGAGGTTGTTGTTGAATTTATTGATGTTTTTCAATGTTAATGTTGTTGAATTTGTTGGTGATTTTCAATATTGAGTTTGTTGTTGAATTTGTTGGTGTTATCAATGTTTTTTTTGTTGAACTTGTTTATATTTTTCAATGTTGAGGTTGTTGTTGAATTTGTTGGTGTTTTCAATTTTGAGTTTGTTGTTGAATTTGTTGGTGTTTTTCATAGTCGAGGTTGTTGTTGAATTTGTTGGTGTTATCAATGTTTATTTTGTTGAACTTTTTTGTAATTTTAAAAGTTAATGTTGATTTTGAATTTGTGGTGTTTTTCATTGTTGAGGTTGTTGTTGAATTTATTGGTGTTTTTCAATGTTTATGTTGTTGAATTTGTTGGTGATTTTCAACATTGAGTTCGTTGTTCATTTAGTTAG
The DNA here is from genome assembly GCF_964194155.1 of Cetorhinus maximus. NCBI lineage: Eukaryota > Metazoa > Chordata > Chondrichthyes > Lamniformes > Cetorhinidae > Cetorhinus > Cetorhinus maximus. The sequence continues at coordinate 163,803 of NW_027596590.1, forward strand.
TGTTATTAATGTTTTTTTTTGAATTTGTTTGTATTTTTAAAAGTTGTTTGTTGTTGAATTTGTTGGTGTTTTTCAAAGTATAGGTCGTTGAATTTGTTGGTGATTTTCAATAATAAGCTTATTGTTGAATATGTTGGTTTGATGAATGGTTTTTTTTTATACTTTTTTGTGTTTTTCAAAGTTGAAGTTGTTCCGAATTTGTTGGTGATATTCAGTGTTGAGGTTGTTGAATTTGTTGGAGATTTTCAATATTGAGGATGTTGTTGAATTTGTTGGCGTTTTTCAATGTTGAGGTTGTTGTTGAATTTGTTGGTGTTTTTCAATGTTGATGTTGTTGAATTTGCTGTTGATTTTCAATAGTGAGATTGTTGTTGAATTTGTTGATGGCATCAATGACTTTTATTGTTGAAGTTGTTTGTATTTTTAAAAGTAGAGTTTGTTGTTGAATTTGGTGATGTTTTTCATTGTCGAGGTTGATGTTGAATTTGTTGGCGTTTTTCAATGTTGAGGTTGTTGTTGAATTTTTTGGTGTTTTTCATTGTTGAGCTTGTTGTTGAATTGTTGGTGTTATCAAGGTTTTTTTTTGAACTTGTTTATATTTATAAAAGTTGAAGTTGTTGTTTAATTTGTTGGTGTTTTTAAATATTGAGGTAGTTGAATTTGTTGGTGATTTTCAATATTGAGGTTGTTGTTGAATTTGTTCGTGTTATGAATGGTTTTTTTTGTATTTTTCAATGCTAATGTTGTTGAATTTGTTGGTAATTTTCAAAATTGAGTTTGTTGTTGAATTTGTTGGTGTTATCAATGTTGAGGTTGTTGTTGAATTTATTGATGTTTTTCAATGTTAATGTTGTTGAATTTGTTGGTGATTTTCAATATTGAGTTTGTTGTTGAATTTGTTGGTGTTATCAATGTTTTTTTTGTTGAACTTGTTTATATTTTTCAATGTTGAGGTTGTTGTTGAATTTGTTGGTGTTTTCAATTTTGAGTTTGTTGTTGAATTTGTTGGTGTTTTTCATAGTCGAGGTTGTTGTTGAATTTGTTGGTGTTATCAATGTTTATTTTGTTGAACTTTTTTGTAATTTTAAAAGTTAATGTTGATTTTGAATTTGTGGTGTTTTTCATTGTTGAGGTTGTTGTTGAATTTATTGGTGTTTTTCAATGTTTATGTTGTTGAATTTGTTGGTGATTTTCAACATTGAGTTCGTTGTTCATTTAGTTAGTGTTATTAATGTTTTTTTTTGAATTTGTTTGTATTTTTAAAAGTTGTTTGTTGTTGAATTTGTTGGTGTTTTTCAAAGTATAGGTCGTTGAATTTGTTGGTGATTTTCAATAATAAGCTTATTGTTGAATATGTTGGTTTGATGAATGGTTTTTTTTTATACTTTTTTGTGTTTTTCAAAGTTGAAGTTGTTCCGAATTTGTTGGTGATATTCAGTGTTGAGGTTGTTGAATTTGTTGGAGATTTTCAATATTGAGGATGTTGTTGAATTTGTTGGCGCTTTTCAATGTTGAGGTTGTTGTTGAATTTGTTGGTGTTATAAATGTTTTTTTTTCAACTTTTTTGAGTTTTTCAATTTGAGGATGTTGCGAATTTGTCGGTGATATTCAGCGTTAAGGTTGTTGAATTTGTTGGTGATTTTCAATATTGAGGTTGTTGTTGAATTTGTTGGCGGTTTTCAATGTTGAGGTTGTTGTTGAATTTGTTGGTGTTCTTCAATGGAGAGGTTTTTGCTGAATTTGTTGGTGTTTTCATTGTTGAGGTTGTTGTTAAATTTGATGTTTTCCAATGTTGAGGTTGTTGTAGAATTTGTTGGTGTTTTTCAAAGATGAGGTCGTTGAATTTGTTGGTGATTTTGAATATAGAGGTTGTTGTTGAATTTGTTGGTGTTATCAATGGGTTTTTTGGAACTTTTTTGTGTTTTTCAAAGTTGAGGTTGCTGATTAATTTGTTGGTGATATACAGTGTTGAGGTTGTTGAATATTTTGGTGATTTTCAATATTGAGGTTCTCGTTGAATTTGTTGGCATTTTTCAATGTTGAGGTTGTTGAATTTTGTTGGTGATTTTCAATATTGAGGTTGTTGTTGAATTTGTTGGTGCTATTAATGTTATTTTTTGAACTTTATTGTATCTTTCAATGTTGAGGTTCTTGTTGAATATTTTCTTTTATATCATTGTTGAGGTTGTTCTTGAATTTGTTGATGTTTTTCAATGTTGAGGTTGTTGTTGAATTTTTTAGTCTTTCCATTGTTGAGTTGGTTGTTAAATTTGTTGGTGTTTTTCAATGTTGAGGTTGTTGCATTTGTTGGTGATTTACAACATTGAGGATGTAGTTGAATTTGTTGGTGTAGTCAATGTTTATTTTGTTCAACTTTGTTGCAGTTTTAAAATGTGAGGTTGTTGATGAATTTTTTATTCTTTTTCAATGTTGAGGTTGTTGTTGAATTTGTTTTGTGTTTTTCAATGTTGAGGTTGTCCTTGAATTTATTTGTGTTTTTCAATGTTGATGTTGTTGAATTTCTTGGTGATTTTCAATATTGAGTTTGTTGTTGAATTTCTTGGTGTTATCAATGTTTTTTTTCGTTGAACTTGTATGTATGTTTAAAAGTTGAGGTTGTTGTTGAATTTGTTGCTGTTTTTCAAAGTTTAGGTCAAAGTTTTTTGTATTTTTCAAAGTGGAAGTTGTTGTTGAATTTGTTGGTGTTTTTCCATGTCGAGGTTGTTGTTGAATTTGTTGGTGTTTTTCAATGTTGAGGTTGTAGTTGAATTTGTTGGTGATTTTCAATGTTGAGATTGTTGTTGAATCTGTTGGTGATTTTCAATATTGAGGTTGTTGTTGAATTTGTCGGTGTTTTTCAATGTTGAGGTTGTTATTGAATTTGTTGCTGATTTTCAATATTGAGGTTGTTGTTGAATTTTTTGGTGTTATCAATGTTATTTTTTGAACTGTTTTGTATTTTTCAATGTTGAGGTTGTTGTTGAATTCGTTGGTGTTTTTCAGTGTTGAGGTTGTTGTTGTATTTGTTGGTGTTTTTCAATGTTGAGTTTGTTGTTGAATTTGTTGGTGTTATCAATGTTTATTTTGTTGTTCTTTTTTGTAATTTTTAAAGTTGATGTTGATTTTGAGTTTGGTGGTGTTTTTCATTGTTGAGGTTGTTGTTGAATTTGTTGGCGTTTTTCAATGTTGAGGTTGTTGTTGAATTTGTTGGTGATTTTCAATACTGAGTTTGTTGTTCAATTAGTTAGTGTTATTAATGTTTTTTTTGAATTTGTTTGTATTTTTAAAAGTAGTTTGTTGTTGAATTTGTTGGTGTTTTTCAAAGTTTAGGTCATTGAATTTGTTGATGATTTTCAATATTAAGCTTATTGTTGAATTTGTTGGTGTCATGAATGGTTTTTTTTAAACATTTTTGTGTTTTTCAAAGTTGAAGTTGTTGCGAATTTGTTGGTGATATTCAGTGTTGAGTTTGTTGAATTTGTTGGTGATTTTCAATATTGAGGATGTTGTTGAATTTGTTGGTGTTTTTCAATGTTGAGGTTGTTGTTGAATTTGTTGGCGTTTTTCAATATTAAGGTTGTTGTTGAATTTGTTTGTGTTATGAATGTTTTTTTTCAACTTTTTTGTGTTTTTCAAATTTGAGGTTGTTGCGAATTTGTCGGTGATATTCAATGTTAAGGTTGTTGAATTTGTTGGTGATTTTCAATATTGAGGTTTTTGTTGAATTTGTTGGCTTTTTTCATTGTTGAGGTTGTTCTTGAATTTGTTGCTGTGTTTCAATTTTGAGGTTGTTGTTGAATTTATTGGTGTTTTTCATTGTTGAGGTTGTTGTTGAATTTGGTGGTGTTTTTCATTGTTGAGGTTGTTGTTGAATTTGCTGGTGTTATCAATGTTTTTTGTTGAACTTGTTTGTATTTTTAAAAGTTAAGGTTGTTGTTGAATTTGCTGGTGTTTTTCAGTGTTGAGGTTGTTGTTGAATTTGCTGGTGTTATCAATGTTTTTTGTTGAACTTGTTTGTATTTTTAAAAGTTAAGGTTGTTGTTGAATTTGGTGGTGTTTTTCATTGTTGAGGTTGTTGTTGAATTTGCTGATGTTATCAATGTTTTTTGTTGAACATGTTTGTATTTTTAAAAGTTAAGGTTGTTGTTGAATTTATTGGTGTTTTTCATTGTTGAGGTTGTTGTTGAATTTGCTGGTGTTATCAATGTTTTTTGTTGAACTTGTTTGTATTTTTAAAAGTTAAGGTTGTTGTTGAATTTGTTGGTGTTTTTCAATGTTGAGGTTGTTGTTGAATTTGTTGGCGTTTTTCAATATTAAGGTTGTTGTTGAATTTGTTTGTGTTATGAATGTTTTTTTTCAACTTTTTTGTGTTTTTCAAATTTGAGGTTGTTGCGAATTTGTCGGTGATATTCAGCGTTAAGGTTGTTGAATTTGTTGGTGATATTCAAAGTTGAGGTTCTTGCTGAATATATTCGTGTTATCAATGTTTATTTTGTTGAACTTTTTTGTACTTTTAAAAGTTGAGGTTGATTTTGAATTTGTTGGTGTTTTTCAATGTTGAGGCTGTTGTTTAATTTTTTGGTGTTTTTCATTGTTGAGGTTGTTGTTGAATTTGTTGGTGTTATCAATGTTCTTTTTTCAACTTTTTTGTACTATTAAAAGTTGAGGTTGTTGTTGAATTTTTTGGTGTTTTTCAAAGTTGAGGTCGTTGAATTTGTTGGTGATTTTCAATGTAGAGGTTGTTGTTGAATTTGTTGGTGTTATCAATGGGTTTTTTTGAACTTTTTTGTGTTTTTCAAAGTTGAGGTTGTTGATGAATTTGTTGGTGATATACAGTGTTGAGGTTGTTGAATTTTTTGGTGATTTTCAATATTGAGGTTGTTGTTGAATTTGTTGGCGTTTTTCAATGTTGAGGTTGTTGAATTTTGTTGGTGATTTTCAATATTGAGGTTGTTGTTGAATTTGTTGGTGTTATTAATGTTATTTTTTGAACTTTTGTATTTTTCAATGTTGAGGTTGTTGTTGAATATTTTCTTTTATATCATTGTTGAGCTTGGTCTTGAAGTTGTTGGTGATTTTCAATGTTGAGGTTCTTGTTCAATTTGTTGGTGTTTCTCAATGGTGAGGTTGTGTTGAATTTTCTGGTCTTTCCATTGTTGAGTTGGTTGTAAAATTTGTTGGTGTTTTTCAATGTTGAGGTTCTTGCATTTGTTGATGATTTTCAACATTGAGGATGTAGTTGAATTTGTTGATGTTGTCAATGTTTATTTTGTTGAACTTTTTTGTAGTTTTAAAAGGTGAGGTTGTTGCTGAATTTTTTATTCTTTTTCAATGTTGAGGTTGTTGTTGAATTTGTTTTGTGTTTTTCAATGTTGAGGTTGTCCTTGAATTTATTCGTGTTTTTCAATGTTGATGTTGTTGAATTTCTTGGTGATTTTCAATAATGAGTTTGTTGTTGAATTTCTTGGTGTTATCAATGTTTTTTTTCGTTGAACTTGTATGCATTTTTAAAAGTTGAGGTTGTTGTTGAATTTGTTGCAGTTTTTCAAAGTTTAGGTCAAAGTTTTTTGTATTTGTCAAAGTGGAAGTTGTTGTTGAATTTGTTGGTGTTCCATGTCGAGGTTGTTGTTTAATTTGTTGGTGATTTTCAATATTGAGGTTGTTGAATTTGTTGGTGATTTTCAATATTGAGGTTGTTGTTGAATTTGTTGGTGTTTTTCAATGTTGAGGTTGTTGAATTTGTTGCGGATTTTCAATATTGAGGTTGTAGTTGAATTTGTTGGTTTTGTCAATATTTATTTTGTTGAACATTTTTGTAGTTTTAAAACTTGAGGTTGTTGCTGAAATTTTTTTATTGTTTTTCAATGTTGATGTTGTTACTGAACTGGATAGTGTCATCAATGTTTATTTTGTTGAGCTAGTTTGTACTTTTAAAGGTTGAGTTTGTTGTTGAATTTGTTGGTGTTTTTCAATGTTGAGGTTGTTGTTGTATTTTTTGATTTTTTTCAATGTTTAGGATGTTGTTGAATTTTTTGGTGTTTTTCATTGTTGAGCTTGTTGTTTAATTTGTTGCTGTTATCAATGTTCTTTTTTGAACTTTTTGGTACTTTTAAAAGTTGAGGTTGTTGTTGCATTTGGTGGTTTTTTTCAATGATGAGGCTATTGTTGAATTTGTTGGTGATTTTCATAGATGAGGTTGTTGTTGAATTTGTTGTTGAATTTCAATATTGACGTTGTTGTTGAATTTGCTGGTGTTATCAATGGTTTTTTTTTAAAACTTTTTTGTGTTTTTCAACGTTAAAGTTGTTGCTGAATTTGTTGGTGATATTCAGTGTTGAGGTTGTTGAATCTGTTGGTTTTTCAATGTTGAGGTTGTTGTTGAATTTATTGGTGCTTTGCAATGTTGAGGTTGTTATTGAATTTGTTGTTATTTTTCAATGTTGCTGTTGTTGTTGAATTTTTTGGTGTTTTTCATTGTTGAGGTTGTTGTTGAATTTGTTGGTGTTTTTCAATTTTCAGGTTGTTGTTGAACTTGTTGGTAATATTCAGTGTTTAGTTTGGTGAATTTATTGGTGATTTTAAATGTTCAAGCTGTTGTTGAATTGGACAGTGTCATCAATGTTTATTTTGTTGAACTTGTTTGTATTTTTAAAAGTTGTGGTCGTTGTTGAATTTATTGGTATTTTCACTGTTCATTTTGTTGAACTTTTTTGTACTTTTAAATGTTGAGGTTGTTGTTTAATTTGTTGATGTTTTTCAAAGTTGAGGTCGTTGAGTTTGTTGGTGATTTTCAATATTGAGGTTGTTGTTGAATTGGTTGGTGTTTTACAACATTGATGTTGTTGAATTTGTTGGTGTTATCAATGTTATCTTTTGAACTGTTTTGTGTTTTTCAATGTTGAGGTTGTTGAATTTGCTGGTGATTTTCAATATTGAGGTTGTTGATGAATTTGTTGGTGTTATCAACATTTATTTTGTTGAACTTTTTCTTACTTTTAATAGTTGAGGTTGTTGTTGAAATTATTTGGATTTTCAATATTGAGGTTGTTGTTGAAATTGTGGCGTTTTTCAATGTTGAGGTTGTTGTCAAACTTGTTGGTGTTATCAATGTTATTTTTCGAACTTTTTTGTATTTTTCAAAGTTGAAGTTGTTGTTGAATTTGTTGTTGTTTTTCAATGTTGAGGTTGTTGCTGAATTTTTTGATGATTTTAAATGTTGAGGTTGTTGTTGAATTGGACAGTGTCATCAATGTTTATTTTGCTGAACTTGTTTGTATTTTTAAACGTTGTGGGTGTTGTTGAATTTATTGGTGTTATCACTGTTCATTTTGTTGAACTTTATTGTACTTTTAAATGTTGAGGTTGTTGTTTAATTTGTTGATGTTTTTCAAAGTTCTCATCGTTGAAATTGTTGGTGATTTTCAATATTGAGGTTGTTGATGAATTTGTTGGTGTTAACAACATTTATTTTGTTTAACTTTTTTGTACTTTTAAAAGTTGAGGTTGTTGTAGAAATTGTATGGATTTTCAATATTGAGGTTGTTGCTGAAATTGTTGGTGTTATCAATGTTATTTTTTGAACTTTTTGTATTTTTGAAAGTTGAAGTTGTTGTTGAATTTGTTGGTATTTTTCAATGTTGAGTTTGTAGTTGAATTTGTTGGTGTTTTTCAATATTGGGGTTGTTGTTGAATTTGTTGGTGTTATCAATGTTATTTTTTGAACTTTTTGTATTTTTCAAAGTTGAAGTTGTTGTTGAATTTGTTCGTATTTTTCAATATTGAAGTTGTTGTTGAATTTGTTGGTGTTATCAATGTTATTTTTTGAACTTTTTGTATTTTTCAAAGTTGAAGTTGTTGTTGAATTTGTTGGTATTTTTCAATGTTGAGTTTGTAGTTGAATTTGTTTTTGTTTTTCAATGTTGAGGTTGTTGTTGAATTTGTTGGTGCTTTTCAATGTTGAGGTTGTAGTTGAATTTGTTGGTCTTTTTCAATGTTGAGTTTGTTGTTGAATTTGTTGGTGCTTTTCAATGTTGAGGTTGTTATTGAATTTGTTGGTGATTTTTAATATTGGGGTTGTTGAATTTGTTGATATTTTTCAACGTTGTGGTTGTTGTTGAATTTGTTGGTTTTTTTCAATGTTGTGATTGTTGTTCAATTTTTTGGTGTCTTTCATTTTTGTGGCTGTTGTTGAATTTGTTGGTGTTTTTCTTTGTTGAGGATGTTGTTGAATTTGTTTGTGTTATCAATTTTTTTTTGAACTTGTTTGTGTTTTTAAAAGTTGAGGATGTTGTTGAATTTGTTGGTGTTTTTCAAAGTTGACGTCGTTGAATTGGTTGGTGATTTTTAATATTGCTGTTGTTGTTGAATGAGTTGGGGTTATCAATTGTTTTATTTGAACTTTTTTGTGTTTCTCTAAGTTGAGGTTTTTGCAGAATTTATTGATGTTAACAATGTTTATTTAGTTGAACGTATTTGTAATTTTAAAGGTTGAGGTTGATTTGGAATTTGTTGGTTGTTTTTCATTGTTGAAGTTGTTGTTGAATTTGTCGGCGTTTTTCAATGTTGAGGTTGTTGTTTTATTTTTTGTTGCTGTTCATTGTTGAGGTTTTTGTTGAATTTGTTGGTGTTATCAATGTTCTTTTTTCAACTTTTTTGTACTTCTAAAAGTTGTGGTTATTGTTGAATTTGTTGGTGTTTATCACTGATGAGGTTGTTGTTGAATTTGTTGGTGATTTTCAATGTTGAGGTTGTTGTTGCATTTGTTGGTGATTTTCAATATTGAGGTTGTTCTTCAATTTGTTGGTGTTATCAATGGCTTTTTTCAACTTTTGAGTACATGTAAAAGTTGAGGTTGTTGTTGAATTTGTTGATGTTTTTCAATGATGAGGGTGTTGTTGAATTTGTTGGTGATTTTCAATGTTGAGGTTGTTGTTAAATTTGTTGATGTTTTTCAATGTTGATGTTGTTGTTGAACTTGTTGGTGATATTCAGTGTTTAGGTTGGTGAATTTATTGGTGATTTTAAATGTTGATGTTGTTGTTGAATTGGACAGTGTCATCAGTGTTTAATTTGTTGAACTTGTTTGTATTTTTAAAAGTTGTTGTCGTTGTTGAATTTATTGGTATTTTCACTGTTCATTTTTTTGAACTTTTTTGTACTTTTAAATGTTGAGGTTGTTGTTTAATTTGTTGGTGTTTTTCAATGTTGATGTTGTTGAATTTGTTGGTGTTATCAATGTTTTCTTTTGAACTGTTTTGTGTTTTTGAATGTTTAGGTTGTTTAATTTGCTGGTGATTTTCAATATTGAGGTTGTTGATGAATTTGTTGGTGTTATCAACATTTGTTTTGTTGAACTTTTTGGTACTTTTAATAGTTGAGGTTGTTGTTGAAATTGTCTGGATTTTCAATATTGAGGTTGTTGATGAATTTGTTGGTGTTATCAACATTTGTTTTGTTGAACTTTTTGGTACTTTTAATAGTTGAGGTTGTTGTTGAAATTGTCTGGATTTTCAATATTGAGGTTGTTGTTGAAATTGTTGGCGTTTTTCAATGTTGAGGTTGTTGTTAAACTTGTTGGTGTTATCAATGTTATTTTTCAAACTTTTTAGTATTTTTCAAAGTTAAATTGTTGTTGAATTTGTTGGTATTTTTCAATGTTGAGTTTGTAGTTGAATTTGTTGGTGTTTTTCAATGTTGAGTTTGTTGTTGAGTTTGTTGATGTTTTTCAATGTTGAGGTTGTTTTTGAATTTGTTGGTGTTATCATTGTTTTTTTTGAACTGTTTTGTATTTTTCAATGTTGAGGTTGTTGTTGAATTTGTTGGTGTTTTTCAATGTTGAGGATGTTGTTGAATTTGTTGGTGTTATCAATTTTTTTGTTGAACTTGTTTGTAATTTTAAAAGTTGAGGATGTTGTTGAATCTGTTGGTGTTTTTGAAAGTTGAGGTTGTTGAATTGGTTGGTGATTTTCAATATTGCTGTTGCTGTTGAATTTGTTGGGGTTATCAATGGTTTTTTTTGAGCATTTTTGTGTTTTTCAAAGTTGAGGTTTTTGCTGAATTTGTTGATGTTATCAATGTTTATTTTGTTGACCGTTTTTTTACGTTTAAACGTTTAGGTTGCTTATGAATTTGTTGGTTGTTTTTCATTGTTGAGGATGTTGTTGAATTTGTTGGCGGTTTTCAATGTTGAGGTTGTTGTTGAATTTCTTGGTGCTGTTCATTGTTGAGGTTGTTGTTGAATTTGTTGGTGTTTTTCAATGGTGAGGTTTTTGTTGAATTTGTTGGTGTTTTCATTGTTGAGGTTGTTGTTAAATTTGATGTTGTTTTTCAATGTTGAGGTTGTTGTTGAATTTGTTGGTGATTTTCAATATTGCGGTTGTTGTTCAATTTGTCGGTGTTATCAATGGCTTTTTTCAACTTTTTAGCACTTATAAAAGTTGAGGTTGTTGTTGAATTTTTTGGTGTTATCAATGTTTTCTTTTGATTTTCAATATTGAGATTGTTGTTCTTTTGATTTTCAATATTGAGGTTGTTCTTCAATTTGTTGGTGTTATCAATGGATTTTTTCAACTTTTTAGTACTTTTAAAAGTTGAGGTTGATGTTGAATTTGTTGGTGTTTTTCAATGATGAGTGTGTTGTTGAATTTGTTGGTGATTTTCAATGTTGAGGTTGTTGTTAAATTTGTTGATGTTTTTCAATGTTGATGTTGTTGTTGAACTTGTTGGTGATATTCAGTGCTTAGGTTGATGAATTTATTGGTGATTTTAAATGTTGAGGTTGTTGTTGAATTGGACAGTGTCATCAATGTTTATTTTGTTGAACTTGTTTGTATTTTTAAAAGTTGTGCTCGTTGTTGAATTTATTGGTATTTTCACTGTTCATTTTTTTGAACTTTTTTGTACTTTTAAATGTTGAGGTTGTTGTTTAATTTGTTGGTGTTTTTCAATGTTGATGTTGTTGAATTTGTTGGTGTTATCAATGTTTTCTTTTGAACTGTTTTGTGTTTTTGAATGTTTAGGTTGTTTAATTTGCTGGTGATTTTCAATATTGAGGTTGTTGATGAATTTGGTGGTGTTATCAACATTTGTTTTGTTGAACTTTTTGGTACTTTTAATAGTTGAGGTTGTTGTTGAAATTGTCTGGATTTTCAATATTGAGGTTGTTGTTGAAATTGTTGGCGTTTTTCAATGTTGAGGTTGTTGTTAAACTTGTTGGTGTTATCAATGTTATTTTTCAAACTTTTTAGTATTTTTCAAAGTTAAATTGTTGTTGAATTTGTTGGTATTTTTCAATGTTGAGTTTGTTGTTGAATTTGTTGATGTTTTTCAATGTTGAGGTTGTTTTTGAATTTGTTGGTGTTATCAATGTTATTTTTTTGGACTGTTTTGTATTTTTCAATGTTGAGTTGTTGTTGAATTTGTTGGTGTTTTTCAATGTTGAGGTTGTTGTTGAATTTGTTGGTGTTTTTCATTGTTGAGGATGTTGTTGAATTTGTTGGTGTTATCAATTTTTTTTGTTGAACTTGTTTGTATTTTAAAAAGTTGAGGATGTTGTTGAATCTGTTGGTGTTTTTGAAAGTTGAGGTTGTTGAATTGGTTGGTGATTTTCAATATTGCTGTTGCTGTTGAATTTGTTGGGGTTATCAATGGTTTTTTTTGAGCATTTTTGTGTTTTTCAAAGTTGAGGTTTTTGCTGAATTTGTTGATGTTATCAATGTTTATTTTGTTGACCTTTTTTGTACGTTTAAACGTTGAGGTTGTTTTTGAATTTGTTGGTTGTTTTTCATTGTTGAGGATTTTGTTCAATTTGTTGGCGGTTTTCAACGTTGGGGTTGTTGTTGAATTTCTTGGTGCTGTTCATTGTTGAGGTTGTTGTTGAATTTGTTGGTGTTTTTCAATGGTGAGGTTTTTGTTGAATTTGTTGGTGTTTTCATTGTTGAGGTTGTTGTTAAATTTGATGTTGTTTTTCAATGTTGGGGTTGTTGTTAAATTTGATGTTGTTTTTCAATGTTGAGGTTGTTGTAGAATTTGTTGGTGATTTTCAAAGTTGAGGTCATTGAATTTGTTGGTGATTTTCAATATAGAGGTTGTTGTTGAATTTGTTGGTGCTATCAATGGGTTTTTTTGAACTTTTTTGTGTTTTTCAAAGTTGAGGTTGTTGTTGAATTTGTTGGTGATATTCAGTGCTGAGCTTGTTGAATTTTTTGTTGATTTTCAATGTTGAGGTTGTTGTTGAATTTGTTGGATTTTTTCAATGTTGAGGTTGTTGAATTTTGTTGGTGATTTTCAATATTGAGGTTGTTGTTGAATTTGTTGGTGTTATTAATGTTATTTTTTGAACTTTTTTGTATTTTTCAATGTTGAGGTTGTTGTTGAATTTGTTGGTGATTTTCAATATTGAGGTTGTTGTTCAAAAATGGCTTTTTTCAACTTTTTAGCACTTTTAAAAGTTGAGGTTGTTGTTGAATTTTTTGGTGTTATCAGTGTTTTCTTTTGATTTTCAATATTGAGGTTGTTGTTCAATTTGTTGGTGTTATCAATGGCTTTTTTCAATTTTTTAGTACTTTTAAAAGTTGAGGTTGATGTTGAATTTGTTGGTGTTTTTCAATGATGAGGTTGTTGTTGAATTTGTTGTTGATTTTCAATGTTGAGGTTGTTGTTAAATTTGTTGATGTTTTTCAATGTTGATGTTGTTGTTGAACTTGTTGGTGATATTCAGTGTTTAGGTGGGTGAATTTATTGGTGATTTTAAATGTTGAGGTTGTTGTTGAATTGGACAGTGTCATCAATGTTTATTTTGTTGGACTTGTTTGTATTTTTAAAAGTTGTGGTCGTTGTTGAATTTATTGGTGTTTTCACTGTTCATTTTGTTGAACTTTTTTGTACTTTTAAATGTTGAGGTTGTTGTTTAATTTGTTGATGTTTTTCAATGTTGAGGTCGTTGAATTTGTTGGTGATTTTCAATATAGTTGTTGTTGTTGTTTGTTGGTGTTATCAATGGGTTTTTTTGAACTTTTTTCTGTTTTTCAAAGTTGAGGTTGTTGATGCATTTGTTGGTGATATTCAATATTGAGTTTGTTATTGAATTTGTTGGTGTTATTAATGTTATCTTTTGAACTTGTTTGTATTTTTCAATGTTGAGGTTGTTCTTGAATTTGTTGGTGTTTTTCAGTGTTGAGGTTGTTGTTGAATTTGTTGGTGTTTTTCAATGGTGAGGTTTTTGTTGAATTTTTTGGTATTTCCATTGTTGAGTTGGTTGTTAAATTTGTTGGTGTTTTTCAATGTTGAGGTTGTTGCATTTGTTCTTGATTTTAAACATTTAGGATGTAGCTGAATTTGTTGGTGTTGTAAATGTTTATTTTGATGAACTTTTTTGTAGTTTTAAAAGTTGAGGTTGTTGCTGAAATTTTTATTCTTTTTCAATGTTGAGGTTGTTGTTGAATTTGTTTTGTGTTTTTCAATGTTGAGGTTGTTCTTGAATTTATTGGTGTTTTTCAATGTTGATGTTGTTGAATTTGTTGGTGATTTTCAATATTGAGGTTGTTGTTGAATTTCTTGGTGTTATCAATGTTTTTTTTCGTTGAACTTGTATGTATTTTTAAAAGTTGAGGTTGTTGTTGAATTTGTTGCTGTTTTTCAAAGTTTAGGTCAAAGTTTTTTGTATTTTTCAAAGTGGAAGTTGTTGTTGAATTTGTTGGTGTTTTTCCATGTCAAGGTTGTTGTTGAATGAGTTGTTGTTTTTCAATGTTGAGGTTGTAGTTGAATTTGTTGGTGCTCTTCAATGTTGAGGTTGTTATTGAATTTGTTGCTGATTTTAAATGTTGAGGTTGTTGTTGAATTTGTTGGTGTTATCAATGTTATTTTTTGAACAGTTTTGTATTTTTCAATGTTGTGGGTGTTGTTGAATTTGTTGGTGTTTTTCATTGTTGAGGTTGTTGTTGAATTTGTTGGTGTTATCAATGTTTTTTTTGTTCAACTTGTTTGTATTTTTTAAAGTTGAAGGTTTTGTTGAATTTTTTGGTGTTTTGCAAAGGTGTGGGTTTTTCTTGAATTTTTTGGTGTTTTCAATGTTGAGGTTGTTTTTAAATTTGTTGGTGTTTTTCAATGCTGATGTTGTTATTGAATTTGTTGTTGATATTCAATGTTGAGGTTGTAGTTGAATTTGTTGGATTTGTCAATATTTATTTTATTGAACATTTTTGTAGTTTTAAAAGTTGAGGTTGTTGTTGCATTTGTTGGTGTTTTTCAAAGATGCGGACGTTCAATTTGTTGTTGAATTTAATAATGACATTGTTGTTGAAGTTGCTGGTGTTATCAATGGTTTTTTTTTAAACTTTTTTGTGTTTTTCAACCTTAAGGTTGTTGCTGAATTTGTTGGTGATATTCAGTGTTGAGGTTGTTGAATCTGTTGGTGTTTTTCAATGTTGAGGTAGTTATTGAATTTGTTGGTATTTTTCAATGTTGCGGTTGTTGTTGATATGTTTGTTGTTTTTCATTGTTGAGGTTGTTGTTGAATTTGTTGGTGATTTTCAATATTGACGTTGTTGTTGAATTTGATTGCATTATCAATGGTTTCCTTTGAACTTTTTTGTGTCATTCAAAGTTGAGGTTGTTGCTGAAATTATTGGTGTTATCAATTATTTATTTTGTTGAACTTTTTTGTACTTTTTAAAGTTGAAGTTGATTTTGAATTTGTTGGTGTTATCACAGTTCATTTTGTTGAACTTTTTTGTACTTTTAAATGTTGAGGTTGTTGTTTAATTTGTTGATGTTTTTCAAAGTTGATGTCGTTGAAATTGTTGGTGATTTTCAATATTGAGGTTGTTGTTGAAATTGTTGGTTTTTTTCAATGTTGATATTGTTGAATTTGCTGGGGATTTTCAATATTGAGGTTGTTGTTGAAATTGTTGGCGTTATCAATGTTATTTTTTGAAATTTTTTGTATTTTTCAAAGTTGAAGTTGTTGTTGAATTTGTTGGTAATTTTCAATGTTGATGTTGTTGAATTTGTTGGTGATTTTCAATATTGGGGTTGTTGTTTAATTTGTTGGTGTTATCAATGTTATTTTTTGAACTGTTTTGTATTATTCAATGTTGAAGTTGTTGTTGAATTTGTTGGTGCTTTTCAATGTTGAGTTTGTTGTTGAATTTGTTGGTGATTTTCAATATTGAGGTTGTTGAATTTGTTGGTTATTTTCAATATTGAGTTTGTTGTTGAATTTGTTGGTGTTTTTCAATGTTGAGGTTGTTTTTGAATTTGTTGGTGTTATCAATGTTATTTTTTGAACTGTTTTGTATTTTTCAATGTTGAGGTTGTTGTTGAATTTGTTGGTATTTTTCAATGTTGCGATTGTTGTTCTATTTTTTGGTGTTTTTAATTGTTGAGGCTGTTGTTAAATTTGTCGGTGTTTTACAATGTTGATGTTGTTGTTGAATTTGTTGGTGACTTTCATTGTTGCGGTTATTGTTGAATTTTTCGCTATTTTTCATTGTTGAGGTTGTTGTTGAACATGTTTGTATTTTTATAAGTTAATGATGTTGTTGAATTTGTTGAGGTTGTTGATTTTGTTGGTGTTGAATATGTTTAGGTTGTTGAATTTGTTGGTGTTTTTCAATGTTGAGGTTGTTTTTGAATTTGTTGGTGATTTTCAACATTGAGTTTGTTGTTGAATTTGTTGGAGTTATCAATGTTTTTTTTTGTTAAACTTGTTTGTATTTTTAAAAGTTGAGGTTTTTGTTTAATTTGTTGGTGTTATCATAGTTGAGTCCTTTGAATTTGTTGGTGATTTTCAATTTCGAATTTGTTCGTGTTATCAACGTTTATTTTGTTGAACTTTTTTGTACTTTTCAATGTTGAGGTTATTGTTGAATTTGTTGGGATTTTCAATATTGAGCTTGTTGTTGAAATTCTTGGCGTTTTTCCATGATGAGATTGTTGTTGAATTTGTTGGTGCTTTTCAACATTGAGCTTGTTGTTGAATTTGTTGGTGTTTTTCAATGTTGAGGTGGTTGTTGAATTTGTTGGTGTAATCAATGTTTTTTTTTAACTTGGTTGTATTTGTAAGAGTTGAGGTTGTTTAATTTGTTGGTGTTTTTCAATATTGAGGTTGTTGGTGAATTTGTTGGTGTTATGAATGGTTTTTTCTGAATTTGTTGGTGTTTTTCAATGTTGAGGTTGTTGTTGAATTTGTTGGTGTTTTTCAATGTTGAGGTTGTTGTTGAATTTTTTGGTGTTTTTCATTGTTGAGGTTGTTGTTGAATTTGTTGGTGTTTTTCAAAGTTGAGGTCGTTGAATTTGTTGGTGATTTTCAATATTGAGGTTGTTGTTGAATTTGTTGGTGTTATCAATGGTTTTTTTGAACTTTTTTGTGTTTTTCAAAGTTGAGGTTTTTGCTGAATTTATTGGTGTTATCAATGTTTATTTTGATGAACTTTTTTGTACTTTTAAAAATTGAGGTTGATTTTGAATTTGTTGGTGTTTTTCATTGTTGGTGTTGTTGTTGGATTTGTTGGTGTTTTTCAAAGTTGAGGTCGTTGAATTTGTTGGTGATTTTCAATATTGAGGTTGTTGTTTAATTTGTTACTGTTACCAAAGGATTTTTTAAACTTTTTTGTGTTTTTCAAAGTTGAGGTTGTTGCTGAATTTGTTGGTGATATTCAGTTTTTGAATTTTTTGGCATTTTTCAATGTTTACGTTGTTGTTGAATTTGTTGGTGATTTTCAATATTGAGATTGTTTTGGAATTTGTTGGTGTTTTTCAATGGTGGGGTTTTTGGTGAGTTTTTTGGTGCTTTCATTGTTGAGGTTGTTGTTAAATTTATTGTTATTTTTCAATGTTGAGGTTGTTGTTGAATTTGTTGGTGATTTTCAATATTGAGGTTGTTGCTGAATTTGTTGGTGGTTTTCTAAGTTTAGGTCGTTGAATTTGTTGGTAATTTACGATATTAAAGTTGTTGGTGTTATGAATAGATTTTTATTTCATTTTTGTGTCTTTCAAAGTCAAGGTTGTTGCGAATTTGTTGTTGATATTCATTGTTGAGGTTGTTGAATTTGTTGGTGATTTTCAATATTGAGGTTGTTGAATTTGTTGGTGATTTTCAATATTGAGTTTGTTGTTTAATTTGTTGGTGTTAACAATGTTATTTTTGTTGAACTTGTTTGTATTTTTAAAAGTTGAGGTTGTTATTGAATTTGTTGGTGGTTTTCGATATTAAGGTTGTTGTTGAATTTGTTGGTGTTATGAATGTTTTTTTTAACTTTTTTGTGTTTTTCAAAGTTGAGGTTGTTGCGAAATTGTTGGTGATATTCATTGTTGAAGTTGTTGAATTCTTTGGTGATTTTCAATGTTGAGGTTGTTGAATTTGTTGGCGTTTTTCAATGTTGAGGTTGTTGTTGAATTTGTTGGTATTTTTCAAAGTTGAGGTCGTTGAATTTGTTGGTGATTTTCAATACTAAGGTTGTTGTTGAATTTGTTAGTGTTATGAATGGTTATTTTTGAACTTTTTTGTGTTTTTCAATGTTGAGGTTGTTGAATTTGTTGGTGATTTTCAATATTGTGGTTGTTGTTGCATTTGTTGGTGTTATCAATATTCTTCTTTGAACTTTTTTGTACTTTTAAAAGTTGAGGTTGTTGTTGAATTTGTTGGTGTTTTACAATGTTGAGATTATTGTTGAATTTATTGGTGTTTTCAATGTTGAGGTCGTTGAATTTGTTGGTGATTTTCAATATTAAGGTTGTTGTTAATTTTGTTGTTGTTATGTTTTTTTTAAACTTTTTTGTGTTTTTCAAAGTTGAGGTTGTTGTGAATTTGTTCGTGATATTCAGTGTTGAGGTTGTTTAATTGGTTGGTGATTTTCAATATTGAGGTTGTAGTTGAATTTGTTGGCGTTTTTCTATGTTGAGGTTGTTGTTGAATTTGTTGGTGTTTCTCAATATTGAGGTTGTTGTTGAATTTGTTGGTGTTATGAATGGTTTTTTTAAACTTTTTTATGTTTTTCAAAGTTGAGGTTGTTGCTGATTTTGCTGGTGATATTTATTGTTGAGGTTGTTGAATTTGCTTTTGATTTTCAATACTGAGGTTGTTGATGAATTTGTTGGCGTTTTTCAATGTTGAGGTTGTTGTTGAATTTGTTGGTGATTTTCAATATTGAGGTTGTTGTTGAATTTATTGATGTTTTTCAAAGTTGATGTCGTTGAATTTGTTGTTGATTTTCAATATTGACGTTTTTTTGTTGAAATTGTTTGTATTTTTAAAAGTTGTGGTTGTTGCTGAATTTGTTGGTGGTTTTCAAAGTTTAGGTCGTTGAATTTGTTGGTGATTTTCGATATTAAAGTTGTTGGTGTTATGAAAGTTTTTTTTTTACTTTTTTGTGTTTTTCAAAGTCGAGGTTGTTGCGAATTTGTTGTTGATATTCATTGTTGAGGTTGTTGAATTTGTTGGTGATTTTCAATATTGAGGTGGTTGTTTAATTTGTTGGTGTTATCAATGTTATATTTTTTGAACTTGTTTGTATTTTTAAAAGTTGAGGTTGTTGTTGAATATGTTGGTGTTTTTCAAAGTTGAGGTCGTTGAATTTGTTGGTGATTTTCAATATTGAGGTTCTTGTTGAATTTGTTGATGTTATGAATGGTTTTTATTTAACTTTTTTGTTTTTTTCACTTTTGATGTTGTTGAATTTGTTGGTGATTTTCAATATTGAGTTTGTTGTTGAATTTGTTGGTGTTATCAATGTTGAGGTTGTTGTTGAATTTATTGATGTTCTTCAAAGTTGAGGTCGTTGAATTTGTTGGTGATTTTCAATATTGAGGTTGTTGTTGAATTTGTTGGTGTTATCAATGGTTTTTTTTTAACTTTTTTGTGTTTTTCAAAGTTGTGGTTTTTGCTGAATTTATTGATGTTATCAATGTTTATTTTGTTGAACTTTTTTGTACTTTTAAAAATTGAGGTTGATTTTGAATTTGTTGGTGTTTTTCATTGTTGACATTATTGTTGGATTTGTTGGTGTTTTTCAATGTTTTTTGTTGAACTTGTTAGTATTTTAAAAAGTTGAGGCTGTTGTTGAATTTGTTTGTGATTTTCAATATTGGGGTTCTTGTTGAATTTGTTGATGCTATGAATGGTTTTTTTTTAACTTTTTTGTTTTTTTCAATGTTGATGTTGTTGAATTTGTTGGTGATTTTCAATATTGAGTTTGTTGTTGAATTTGTTGTTGTCATGAATCGTTTTTTTTGAACATTTTGTGTTTTTCAAAGTTGAGATTGCTGCAAATTTGTTTGTGATATTCAGTGCTGAGGTTGTTGAATCTTTTGGTGATTTTCAATATTGAGGTTGTTGTTAAATTTGTTTGTGTTATGATTGTTTTTTTTTGAACTTTTTGTGTTTTTCAACGTTGATGTTGTTGAATTTGTTGGTAATTTTCAATATTGAGTTTGTTGTTTAATTTGTTGGTGTTATGATTGTTTTTTTTTTGAACTTTTTGTGTTTTTCAACGTTGATGTTGTTGAATATGTTGGTGATTTTCAATATTGAGTTTGTTGTTTAATTTATTGGTGTTATCAATGTTATTTTTGTTGATTTTTTTGTACTTTTAAATGTTGAGATTGATTTTAAATTTGTTGGTGTTTTTCAAAGTTGAGGTCATTGAAGTTGTTGTTGATTTTCAATATTGAAGTTCTTGTTAAATTTGTTTGTGTTATCAATGTTTTTTTGTTGAATTTGTTTGTATGTTTAAAAGTTGAGGTTGTTGTTGAATTTGTTGGTGTTATGAATGGTTTTTAAAAAACTTTTTTCTGTTTTTCAAAGTTGAGGTTGTTGCGAATTTGCTGGTGATATTCAGTGTTGAGGTTGATGAATTTATTGGTCATTTTCAATATTGAGGTTGTTGTTCAATTTGTTGGTGTTCTTCAACATTGAGGTTGTTGTTGAATTTGTTGGTGTTATCAATGTTTTTTGTTGGCCTTGTTTGTAATTTTAAAAGTTAAGGTTCTTGTTGAATTTGTTGGTGTATTTAAATGTTGAGATTTTTGAATTTGTTGCTGATTTTCAAAGTTGAGTTTGTTGCTGAATTTATTGGTGTTATCAATGTTTATTTTGTTGAACATTTTTGTACTTTTAAAAGTTGAGTTTGATTTTGAATTTGTTGGTGTTTTTCATTGTTGAGGTTGTTTTTGAATTTGTTGGCGTTTTCCAATGTTGGGGTTGTTGTTGAATTTGTTGGTGTTTTTCAATGTTGAGGTTGTTGTTCAATTTTTTGGTGTTTTTCATTGTTGAGGTTGTTGTTGAATTTGTTGGTGTTATCAACGTTCTTTTTTCAACTTTTTTGTACATTTGAAAGTTGTGGTTGTTGTTGAATTTGTTGGTATTTTTCAAAGTTGAGTTTGTTGTTGAATTAGTTGGTGTTATCAATGCTTTTTTTGTTGAACTTTTTTATATTTTTCAAAGTTGAATGTGTTGTTGAATTTCTTGGTGTTTTTCAATATTGAGGTTGTTGAATTTGTTGGTGTTTCACTAAGTTGTGGTTGTTGAATTTGTTGGAGATTATGAATATTGAGGTTGTTGCTGAATTTGTTGGTGTTAACAATGTTACTTTTTGAACTTTTTTGTATTTTTGAAAGTTGAGGTTGTTGTTGAATTTGTTTTGATTTTCAATATTGAGGTTGTTGATGAAATTGTTGGCGTTTTTCAATGTTGAGGTTGTTGTTGTTATTGTTGATATTTTTCAATGTTGAAGTTGTTGTTGAATTTGTAGGTGTTTTTCAATATTCAGGTTGTTGTTGAATTTGTTGGTGTTATGAATGGTTTTTATGAACCTTTTTGTGTTTTTCAATCTTAAGTTTTTTGCTGAATTTGTTGGTTATATTCAATATTGTGGTTGTTGTTGAGTTTGTTGGCGTTTTTCAATATTCAGGTTGTTGTTGAATTTGTTGGTGTTAAAAAAAATTTTTTGAACTTTTTTGTGTTTTTCCACGTTGAGATTGTTGCTGAATGTGTTGGTGTTGTTGAAGTTGTTGGTGTTTTTCAGTGTTGAGGTTGTTGAATTTGTTGGTGTTTTCCAATGTTGAGGTTGTTGTTGAATTTGTTGGTGTTATCAATGTTATTTTTTGAACTTTTTTGTATTTTTGAAAGTTGAGCTTGTTGTTGAATTTGTTGGGATTTTCAGTATTGAGGTTGTTGTTGAATTTGTTGGTGTTTTCCAATGTTGAGGTTGTTGTTGAATTTGTTGGTGTTATCAATATTATTTTTTGAACTTTTTTGTATTTTTGAAAGTTGAGCTTGTTGTTGAATTTGTTGGTGTTTTTCAATGATGAGGTTGTCATTGAATTTGTTGGTGTTTTTCAATGTTGAGGTCGTTGAATTTGTTGGTGATTTTCAATATTCTGGTTGTTGTTGAATTTGTTGGTGTTATCAATGTTTATTTTGTTGAACTTTTTTGTACTTTTAAATGTTGAGGTTGTTGCTGAAATATTGAGGTTGTTGTTGAAATTGTTGGCGTTTTACAATGTTGAGTTTGTTGTTGGAATTATTTGTGATTGTCAATATTGAGGTTGTTGTTGAATATGTTATTTTTTTGAAACTTTTTGTATTTTTCAAAGTTGAAGTAGTTATTGAATTTGTTGGTGTTTATCAATGTTATTTTTTGAACTTTTTTGTATTTTTGAAAGTTGAGGTTGTTGTTTAATTTGTTGTTGTTTTTCAATGTTGAGGCTGATGTTGAATTTACTTGTGTTTTTCAAAGTTGTGGTCGTTGAATTTTTTGGTGTTCTGAATGTTTTTTTCTTTAACTATTTTGTCTTTTTCAAAGTCGAGGTTGTTGCTGAATTTGTTGGTGATACTCAGTGTTGAGCTTGTTGAATCTGTTGCTGTTTTTCAATGTTGTGGTTGTTGAATTTGTAGCTGATTTTCAATATTGCGGTTGTTGCTGAATTTGTGGTGTTGTGAATGGTTTTTTTGAACTTTTTTGTATTTTTGAAAGCTGAGGTTGTTGCTGAATTTATTGGTGTTTTTCAATGTTGAGGTTGTTGAATTTGTAGCTGATTTTCAATATTGCGGTTGTTGCTGAATTTGTGGTGTTGTGAATGGTTTTTTTGAACTTTTTTGTGTTTTTCAATCTTGTGGTTGTTGCTGAATTTCTTGGTGATTTTCAATGTTGAGGTTGTTGAATTTGTAGCTGATTTTCAATATTGCGGTTGTTGTTGAATTTGTTGGCGTTTTTCAATATTCAGGTTGTTGTTGAATTTGTTGGCGTTTTCCAATACTCAGGTTGTTGTTGAATTTGTTGGTGATTTTCAACATTGAGTTCCTTGTTGAATTTTGTGATGTTATCAATGTTTTTTGTTGAACTTGTTTGTATTTTTTAAAGTTGAGGTTGTCATTGAATTTGTTGGTGTTTTTCAAAGTTGAGGTGGTTGAATTTGTTGGTGATTTTAATATTTAGATTGTTGTTAAATTTGTTGGTGTTATCAATGTTTATTTTGTTGAACTTTTTTGTTCTTTTAAAAGTTGAGGTTGTTGTTGAATTTGTTGGAGTTTTTCAATGTTGAGTTTGTTGTCGGTATTGTTGATGATTGTCAATATTGAGGTTGTTGTTTAACATGTTGGTGTTATCAAGGTTATTTTTTTGAAACTTTTTGTAATTTCAAAGTTGATGTTGTTGTTGAATTTGCTGGTGTTTTTCAATTTTGAGGTTGTTGCTGAATTTGTTGGTGATGTTCAGTGTTGAGGTTGTTGAATTTGTCAGTGATTTTCAATATTGAGGTTGTTGTTAAATTTGTTGGTGTTATCAACGTTTATTTTGTTGACTTTTGTGTACTTTTAAAAGTTGAGGTTGTTGTTGAATTTTTTGGGATTTTCAATATTGAGGTTGTTGTTGAAATTGTTGGAGTTTTTCAATGTTGAGTTTGTTGTTGGTATTGTTGATGATTGTCAATATTGAGGTTGTTGTTGAATATGTTGGTGTTATCAATGTTATTTTTCTGAAACCTTTTGTACTTTTCAAAGTTGAAGTTGTTGTTGAATTTGTTGTTGTTTTTCAATATTGAGGTTGTCGTTGAATTTGTGGGTGTTTATCAATGTTGAGGTTGTTGCTGAATTTGTTGGTGTTTTTCAATATTGAGGTTGTCGTTGTCGTTGAATTTGTTGGTGTTATCAATGTTATTTTTTGAACTTTTTGTATTTTTGAACGTTGAGGTTGTTGTTGAATTTGTTGTTGTTTTTCAATGTTGAGGTTGATGTTGAATTTACTTGTGTTTCTCAAAGTTCAGGTCGTTGAATTTGTTGGTGATTTTCAATATTCAGGTTGTTGTTGAATTTGTTGGTGTTATGACTGGTTTTTTTGAACTTTTTTGTGTTTTTCAAAGTTGAGGTTGTTGCTGAATGTGTTGGTGATACTCAGTGTTGAGGCTGTTGAATTTGTTGGTGCATTTCAATGTTGAGGTTGTTGAATTTACTGCTGTTTTTCAATGATGAGGCTGTTGTTCAATTTGTTGTTGTTTTTCAATGTTGAGGTCGTTGAATTTGTTGGTGATTTTCAATATTCAGGTTGTTGTTATCAATGTTTTTATGTTGAACTTGTTTATACTTTTAAAAGTTAAGGTTGTTGTTCAAATTGTTGGCGTTTTTCAATGTTGAGGTTGTTGTTTAATTTGTTGGTATTATCAACGTTTATTTTGTTGAACTTTTTTGAACTTTTAAAAGCTGAGGTTTTTGTTGAATTTTTTAGGATTTTCAATATTGAGCTTGTTGTTGAATTTGTTGGTGTTTTTAAATGTTGAGGTTGTTGTTGAATTTGTTGGTGTTATCAATGTAATTTTTTGAACTTATTTGTATTTTTTAAAGTTGAGGTTGTTGTTGAATTTGTTGGTGTTTGTCAATATTGAGGTTGTTGTTGAATTTTTTGGTGTTTGTCAATATTGAGGTTGTTGTTGAATTTGATGAAGATTTTCAATATTGAGGTTGTTGTTGATTTTGTTGGTGTTATGAATGTTTTTTTTGTTCAAACTGTATAAACAGTGCCCCCATCATAAACTCTATTTAAACAGTGCCCCCATCATAAACCCTATTTAAACAGTGCCCCCATCATAAACACTATATAAACAGTCCCCGCATCATAAACTCTATTAAACAGTGCGCCATCATAATCACTATTTAATCAGTGCTCCATCATAAACGCTATTAAAGCAGTTTAAATAGTGTTAATGATGGGGTACTGTTTATATTCTGTTTTTGATTGGGCACTGTCTATATAGTGTTTATGATGGGGAACTGTTTAAATAGTGATGGGGCCACAATTTAAAGTCGGTCCTGGGACAGTGCACAGCAAATTGTTGGCACCATAATTTAAAGTCAATCCTGGTCAATGCATAGCACAGCGATGGGGCTATAATTTAAAGCCAGTCATCGGAGAGAGCACAGCACAGAGATGGGGATAGAATTTCAATTCAGTCCTGGGACAGTGCACATCACTGTTTAAATAATGTTTATGATGGGGCACTGTTTATATAGTGTTTATGATGGGGCACTGTTTAAATAGTGTCTATGATGGGGCACTGTTTAAATAGTGTTTATGATGGGGCACTGTTTAAATAGTGTTTATGATGGGGGCACTGTTTAAATAGTGTTTATGATGGGGACACTGTTTATATAGTATTTATGATGGGGGCACTGTTTAAAAAGTGTTTACAATGGGGCACTGTTAAAATAGTGTTTATGATGGGGGCACTGTTTATATAGTGTTTATGATGGGGGCACTGTTTAAATAGTGCTTATGATGGGGTACTGTTTATATAGTGTTTATGATGGGAGAACTGTTTATATAGTGTTTATGATGGATGCACATTTCAAATGGTGTTTATGATGGGGCACTGTTTAAATAGTGTGTATGGTGGGGCACTGCTGTATAGTGTTTATGATCGGGGCACTGTTAAAATAGTGTTTATGATGGGGCACTGTTTATATAGTGTTTAAAATGGAAGCACTGTTTATACATTGTTTATGATGGGGGCACTGTTTAAATAGTGTTTATGATGGGTCGCTGTTTATATAGTGTTTATGATGGGAGCACTGTTTCTATAGTGTTTATGATGGGGCACTGTTTATATAGTGTTTATGATGGGAGCACTGTTTATATAGTGTTTATGATGGGGCACGGTTTATATAGTGTTTATGATTAAGGCACTGTTTATATAGTGTTTATGATGGGGCACTGTTTATATAGTGTTTATAATTGGGGCACTGTCTAAATAGTGTTTATGATGGGGGCACTGTTTATATAGTCTTTATTATGGGGGCACTGTTTAAATAGTGTTTATGATGAGGGCACTGTTAAAATAGTGTTTTTGATGGGAGCACTGTTTAAATAGTGTTTATGATGGGGCACTGTTTAAATAGTGTTTATGATGGGGCACTGTTTATATAGTGTTTATGATGAGGGAACTGTTTATATAGTGTTTATGATGGGGAACTGTTTATATAGTGTTTATGATGGGGCACGGTTTATATAGTGTTTATGATGGGGGCACTGTTTATATAGTGTTTATGATGGGGGAACTGTTTATATAGTGTTTATGATGGGGCACTGTTCATAGTGTTTATGATGGGGCACTGTTTATATAGTGTTTATGATGGGGGCACTGTTTAAATAGTGTTTATGATGGCGTCACTTTTTATATAGTGTTTATGACGGGGGCACTGTCTGCATAGTGTTTATGATGGGGGTACTGTTTATGTAGTGTTTATGATGGTGCACTGTTTATATAGTGTTTCTGATGGTGCACTGTTTATATAGTGTTTATGTTGGGGGCACTGTTTATATAGTGTTTATGATGGGGCACTGTTTATATAGTGTTTATGATGGGGCACTGTTTATATAGTGTTTATGATGGGGGCATTGTTTATATAGTGTTTATGATGGGGCACTGTTTATATAGTGTTTATGATGGGGGCACTGTTTAAATAGTATTTATGATGGGGCAATGTTTAAATAGTGTTTATGATGTGGCATTGTTTATATAGTGTTTATGATGGGGGCACTTTTTCAATAGTGTTTATGATGGGGCATTGGTTAAATAGTGTTTATGATGGGACACTGTTTATATAGTGTTTATGATGGGGCACTGTTTATATAGTGTTTATGATGGGGCACTGTTTAAATAGTGTTTATGATGGGGGCACTGTTTATATTATGTTTATAATGGGGGCACTGTTTAAATAGTCTTTTTGTATGGGGGCAGTGTTTATATAGTGTTTATGATGGGGGTCTGCTTATATAGTGTTTATGATGGGGCACTGTTTATATAGTGTCTGTGATGGGGGCACTGTTTATTAAGTGTTTATGATGGGGCACTGTTTATATACTGTTTATGATGGGGGCACTGTTTATATAGTGTTTATGATGGGGGCACTGTTTATATAGTGTTTATGATGTGGCACGGTTTAAATAGTGTTTATGATGGGGGCACTGTTTATATAGTGTTTATGATGGGGTCACGGTTTAAATAGTATTTTATTTGGGGCACTGTTTATATATTGTTTATGATGGGGGCACTGTTTAAATAGTCTTTATGTATGGGGGCAGTGTTTATTTAGTTTTTATGATGTGGTCACTGCTTAAATAGTGTTAATGATGGGGGCACTGTTTAAATAGGGTTTATGCTGGGGGCACTGTTTAAATACTGTTTATGATGGGGCACTGTTTATATAGTGTTTATAATGGGGGCACTGTTTATATAGTGTTTATGATTAAGGCACTGTTTATATAGTGTTTATGATGGGGGCACTGTTTATATAGTTTTTTATGATGGGGGAACTGTTTATATAGGGTTTATGATGGGGGCACTGTTTAATAGTGTTTCTGATGGGGCACTGTTTATATAGTGTTTATGATGGGGGCACTGTTTAAATAGAGTTTATGATCGGGCACTCTTTAAATAGTGTTTATGATGGGGCAGTGTTTATATAGTGTTTATGATGGGTGCACCGTTCATATAGTGTTTATGATGGGGCACTGTCTATATAGTGTCTATGATGGGGGCTCTGTTTATATAGTGTTTATGATGGGTGCTCTGTTTATGTAGTGTTTATGATGGGGCACTGTTTATATAGTGTTTATGATGGGGTCACGGTTTAAATAGTGTTTTAAATGGGGCACCGGTTATATAGTGTTTATGATGGGGGCAATGTTTATATACTGTTTATGATGGTGGCAGTGTTAAATAGTGTTATTGATGGGGCCTCTGTTTATATAGTGTTAATGATGGGGGCACTGTTTATATAGTGTTTATGATGGTGGAACTGTTTATACAGTGTTTATGATGGGGGCACTGTTTATATAGTGTTTATGATGGGGGCACTGTTTATATACTGTTTATGATGGGGCACTGTTTATATATGGTTTATGATGGGGGCACTGTTTATATAGTGTTAATGACTGGGACACTGTTTAAATAGCGTTCATGATGCGGGCACTGTTCAAATAGTGTTTATGATGGGGGCACTGTTTATATAGTGTTTATGATGGGGCACGGTTTATATAGTGTTTATGATTAAGGCACTGTTTATATAGTGTTTATGATGGGGCACTGTTTATATAGTGTTTATAATTGGGGCACTGTCTAAATAGTGTTTATGATGGGGGCACTGTTTATATAGTCTTTATTATGGGGGCACTGTTTAAATAGTGTTTATGATGAGGGCACTGTTAAAATAGTGTTTTTGATGGGAGCACTGTTTAAATAGTGTTTATGATGGGGCACTGTTTAAATAGTGTTTATGATGGGGCACTGTTTATATAGTGTTTATGATGAGGGAACTGTTTATATAGTGTTTATGATGGGGAACTGTTTATATAGTGTTTATGATGGGGCACGGTTTATATAGTGTTTATGATGGGGGCACTGTTTATATAGTGTTTATGATGGGGGAACTGTTTATATAGTGTTTATGATGGGGCACTGTTCATAGTGTTTATGATGGGGCACTGTTTATATAGTGTTTATGATGGGGGCACTGTTTAAATAGTGTTTATGATGGCGTCACTTTTTATATAGTGTTTATGACGGGGGCACTGTCTGCATAGTGTTTATGATGGGGGTACTGTTTATGTAGTGTTTATGATGGTGCACTGTTTATATAGTGTTTCTGATGGTGCACTGTTTATATAGTGTTTATGTTGGGGGCACTGTTTATATAGTGTTTATGATGGGGCACTGTTTATATAGTGTTTATGATGGGGCACTGTTTATATAGTGTTTATGATGGGGGCATTGTTTATATAGTGTTTATGATGGGGCACTGTTTATATAGTGTTTATGATGGGGGCACTGTTTAAATAGTATTTATGATGGGGCAATGTTTAAATAGTGTTTATGATGTGGCATTGTTTATATAGTGTTTATGATGGGGGCACTTTTTCAATAGTGTTTATGATGGGGCATTGGTTAAATAGTGTTTATGATGGGACACTGTTTATATAGTGTTTATGATGGGGCACTGTTTATATAGTGTTTATGATGGGGCACTGTTTAAATAGTGTTTATGATGGGGGCACTGTTTATATTATGTTTATAATGGGGGCACTGTTTAAATAGTCTTTTTGTATGGGGGCAGTGTTTATATAGTGTTTATGATGGGGGTCTGCTTATATAGTGTTTATGATGGGGCACTGTTTATATAGTGTCTGTGATGGGGGCACTGTTTATTAAGTGTTTATGATGGGGCACTGTTTATATACTGTTTATGATGGGGGCACTGTTTATATAGTGTTTATGATGGGGGCACTGTTTATATAGTGTTTATGATGTGGCACGGTTTAAATAGTGTTTATGATGGGGGCACTGTTTATATAGTGTTTATGATGGGGTCACGGTTTAAATAGTATTTTATTTGGGGCACTGTTTATATATTGTTTATGATGGGGGCACTGTTTAAATAGTCTTTATGTATGGGGGCAGTGTTTATTTAGTTTTTATGATGTGGTCACTGCTTAAATAGTGTTAATGATGGGGGCACTGTTTAAATAGGGTTTATGCTGGGGGCACTGTTTAAATACTGTTTATGATGGGGCACTGTTTATATAGTGTTTATAATGGGGGCACTGTTTATATAGTGTTTATGATTAAGGCACTGTTTATATAGTGTTTATGATGGGGGCACTGTTTATATAGTTTTTTATGATGGGGGAACTGTTTATATAGGGTTTATGATGGGGGCACTGTTTAATAGTGTTTCTGATGGGGCACTGTTTATATAGTGTTTATGATGGGGGCACTGTTTAAATAGAGTTTATGATCGGGCACTCTTTAAATAGTGTTTATGATGGGGCAGTGTTTATATAGTGTTTATGATGGGTGCACCGTTCATATAGTGTTTATGATGGGGCACTGTCTATATAGTGTCTATGATGGGGGCTCTGTTTATATAGTGTTTATGATGGGTGCTCTGTTTATGTAGTGTTTATGATGGGGCACTGTTTATATAGTGTTTATGATGGGGTCACGGTTTAAATAGTGTTTTAAATGGGGCACCGGTTATATAGTGTTTATGATGGGGGCAATGTTTATATACTGTTTATGATGGTGGCAGTGTTAAATAGTGTTATTGATGGGGCCTCTGTTTATATAGTGTTAATGATGGGGGCACTGTTTATATAGTGTTTATGATGGTGGAACTGTTTATACAGTGTTTATGATGGGGGCACTGTTTATATAGTGTTTATGATGGGGGCACTGTTTATATACTGTTTATGATGGGGCACTGTTTATATATGGTTTATGATGGGGGCACTGTTTATATAGTGTTAATGACTGGGACACTGTTTAAATAGCGTTCATGATGCGGGCACTGTTCAAATAGTGTTTATGATGGGGGCACTGTTTATATAGTGTTTATGAAGGGGCACTGTTTATATAGAGTGTATGATGGGGGCACTGTTTAAATAGTGTTTATGATGGGGGCAGTGTTTATATAGTGTTTATGATGTGGGCACTGTTTAAAAAGTCTTTATGATGGGGGCACTGTTTAAATAGGGTTTATGCTGGGGGCACTGTTTATATAGTGTTTATGATGGGGGAACTGTTTAAATAGTGTTTATGATGGGGGCACTGTTTATATAGGGTTTATGATGGGGGCACTGTTTATATAGTGTTTATGATGGGGGATCAGTTCAAATAGTGTTTATGATGGGGCGCTGTTTATATAGTGTTTATGATGGCGGCACTGTTTATATACTTTTTATGATGGGTGCACTGTTTATATAGTGTTTTGGATGGGGTCACTGTTTAAATAGTGTTTATGATGGGGGCAGTGTTTATATAGTGTTTATGATGGGGGCACTGTTTATATAGTGTTTATGATGGGGACACTTTTTAAATAGTGTTTATGATGGGGGCCCTGTTTAAATAGTGTTTATGATGGGGGCGCTGTTTATATAGTGTTTATGAAAGGGGCACCGTTTATACAGTGTTTATGATGGGGGCACTGTTTATATAGTGTTTATGATGGGGGCACTGTTTTAATAGTGTTTATGATGGGGCACTGTTTAAATAGTGTTTATTAATGTGCGGCACTTTTTATATAGTGTTCATAATGAGGCACTGTTTATATATTGTTTATGATGGGGGCACTGTTTAAATAGTCTTTATGTATGGGGGCAGTGTTTATATAGTGTTTATGTTGTGGTCACTGTTTAAAAAGTGTTTATGATGGGGGCACTGTTTAAATAGTGTTGATGCTGGGGGCACTGTTTATATAGTGTTTATGATGGGGGCACTGTTTATATAGCGTTTATGATGGGGGCACTGTTTAAGTAGTGTTTATGATGGGGCACTGTTTATATAGTGTTTATGATGGGGGCACTGTTTAAATAGTGTTTATGATGGGGCAGTGTTTATATATTGTTTATGATGGATGCACCGTTTATATAGTGTTTATGATGGGGCACTGTTTCTATAGTGTCTATGATGGGGGCACCGTTTATATAGTGTTTATGATGGGGCACTGTTTATAGTTTATGATGGGGGCTTAGTTTATATAGTGCTTATGATGGGGCACTCTTTATATATTGTTTATGATAGGGGCACTGTTTAAATAGTGTTTATGATGGGGCACTGTTTATATAGTGTCTATGATGGGGGCACTGTTTATATAGTGTTTATGATGGGGCACTGTATATATAGTGTTTATGATGGGGGCACTGTTTATATACTGTTTATGATGGGGCACTGTTTATGTAGTGTTTATGATGGGGGCACTGTTTACATAGTGTTTATGATGGGGGCACTGTTTATATAGTGTTTATGATGGGTGCACTGTTTAAATAGTCTTTTTGTATGGGGGCACTGTTTATATAGTGTTTACGATGGGGAACTGTTTATATAGTGTCTATGATGGGGGCACTGTTTATATAGTGTTTATGATGGGGCACTGTTTGTATAGTGTTTATGATGGGGGCACTGTTTATATAGTGTTTATGTTGGGGGCACTGTTTATATAGTGTTTATGATGGGGCACTGTTTAAATAGTGTTTATGATGGGGGCACTGTTTATATAGTGGTTATGATTGGTGCTCTGTTTATATAGTGTTTATGACGGGGCCACTGTTTATATAGTGTTTATGATGGTGGCACAGTTTATATATTGTTTATGATGGGGGCACTGTTTAACTTGTCTTTATGTATGGGGGCAGTGTTTATATAGTGTTTATGATGTGGTCACTGTTTAAATAGTGTTAATGATGGGGGCACTGTTTAAATAGGGTTTATGCTGGGGGCACTGTTTATATAGTGTTTATGATGGGGGCACAGTTTAAATAGTGATTATGAAGGGGGCACTGTTTATACAGTGTTTATGATGGGGGCACTGTTTATATAGTGTTTATGATGGGGGCACTGTTTATATAGGGTTTATGATGGGGGCACTGTTTATATAGTGTTTATGATGGGGCACTGTTTATATAGTGTTTATGATGGGGGCACTGTTTAAATAGTGTTTATGATCGGGCACTTTTTAAATAGTGTTTATGATGGGGCAGTGTTTATATAGTGTTTATGATGTGTGCATCGTTCATATTGTGTTTATGTTGGGGCACTGTCTATATAGTGTCTATGATGGGGGCTCTGTTTATATTGTGTTTATGATGGGGGCTCTGTTTATGTAGTGTTTATGATGGTGCACTGTTTATATAGTGTTTATGATGGGTGCAATGTTTATATACTGTTTATGATGGTGGCAGTGTTAAATAGTGTTATTGATGGAGGCGCTGTTTATATAGTGTCTATGATGGGGGCACTGTTTATATAGTGTTTATGATGGGGGAACTGTTTATACTGTGTTTATGATGGGGGCACTGTTTAAATAGTGTTTATGATGGGGGCACTGTTTAAATAGTGTTTATGATTGGGACAATGTTTAAATAGTGTTTATGATGGGGGCACTGTTTAAATAATGTTTATGATGGGGGCACTGTTTATATAGTGTTTATGAAGTGGCACTGTTTATATAGAGTGTATCATGTTGGTACTGTTTAAATAGTGTTAATGATGGGGCACTGTTTATATAGTGTTTATGATGGGGCACTGTTTATATAGTGTTTATGATGGGGCCACTGTTTATATAGTGTTTATGATGGGGGCACTGTTTATATAGTGTTATTGCTGGAGCACTGTTTATATAGTGTTTATGATGTGGGCACTGTTTATATAGTGTTTATGATGGGGCACTGTTTATATTGTGTTTATGATGGGGGCACTGTTTAAATAGTGTTTATGATGGGGGCACTGTTTATATAGTGTTTATGATGGGGCACTGTTTATATAGTGTTTATGATGGGGGCACTGTTTATATAGTGTTTATGAAGGGGGCACTGTTTAAATAGTGTTTATGATGGGGGCACTGTTTAAATAGTGTTTATGATGGAGGCTCTGATTAAATAGGGTTTATGATGGGGCACTGTTTATATAGTGTTTATGATGGGGGCACTGTTTGTATAGTGTTTATGATGGGGGCACTGTGTAAATAGTGTTTATGATGGGGGCACTGTTTATATAGTGTTTATGATGTGGTAACTGTTTATATAGTGTTTATGATGGGTGCACTGTCTACTTAGTGTTTATGATGGGGGCACTGTTTAAATAGTGTTTATGATGGAGCACAGTTTAAATAGTGTTTATGATGGGGGCACTGTTTATATAGTGTTTATGAAGGGGGCACTGTTTAAATAGTGTTTATGATGGGGTCACTGTTTAAATAGGGTTTATGAAGGGGGCACTGTTAAAATCGTGTTTATGATGGGGGCACTGTTTAAATAGAGTTTATGATGGGGGCACTGTTTTATAGTGTTTATGATGGGGGCACTGTTTATGTAGTGTTTATGAATGGGGAACTGTTTATATAGTGTTTATGATGGGGCACTGTTTATATAGTGTTTATGATGGGGGCACTGTTTATATAGTGTTTATGATGGGGGCTCTGTTTAAATAGTGTTTATGATCAAGCACTGTTTAAATAGTGTTTATGATGGGGGCACTTTTTAAAAAGTGTTTATGATGGGGGCACTGTTTAAATAGTGTTTATGATGTGGCAATGTTTAAATAGTGTTTATGATGGGGCACTGTTTAAATAGTGTTTATGATGGGGGCACTGTTTATAGAGAGTTTATGATGGAGCACTGTTTATATATTGTTTATGATTGGGGCACTGTTTGTGTAGTGTTTATGATGGGGGCACGGTTTAAATAGTGTTTATGATGGGGCACTGTTTAAATAGTGTTTATGATTGTGGCACTGTTTATATAGTGTTTATGATGGGGGCACTGTTTATATAGTGTTTATGATGGGCGCACTATTTTAATAGTGTTTATGATGGGGGCTCTGTTTATATAGTGTCTATGATGGGGGCACTGTTTATATAGTGTTTATGATGGGGGCACTGTTTATATAGTGTTTATGATGGGGCACTGTCTAAATCGTTTTTATGACGGGGGCACTTTTTAAATAGAGTTTATGATGTGGGCACTGTTTATATAGTGTTTATGATGAGGGCACTGTTTATATAGTGTTAATGATGGGGGCACTGTTTATATAGTGTTTATGATGGGGGCACTGTTTATATAGTGTTTATGATGGGGGCACTGTTTTAATAGTGTTCATGATGGGGGCACTGTTTAAATAGTGTTTATGATGGGGCACTGTTTAAATAGTGTTTATGATGGGGGCACTGTTTAAATAGTGTTTATGAAGGGGGCACTGTCTATATAGTTTCTATGATGGGGGTACTGTTTATATAGTGATTAGGATGGGGGAACTGTTTATATAGTGTTTATGATGGGGCAATGTTTAAATAGTGTTTATGATGGGTTAACTGTTTATATAGTGTTTATGATGGGGGCACTGTTTATATACTGTTTATGATGGGGCACTGTTTATATAGGGTTTATGATGGGGCACTGTTATATATAGTGTTTATGATTGGGACACTGTTTAAATAGTGTTAATGATGGGGGCACTGTTTTAATAGTGTTTATGTTGGGGGCACTGTTTATATAGTGTTTATGAAGGGGCACTCTTTATATAGAGTGTATGATGGGGGCACTGTTTAAATAGTGTATTTGATGGGGGCAGTGTTTATATAGTGTTTATGATGTGGGCACTTGTTAAATAGTGTTTATGATGGTGGCACTGTTTAAATAGGGTTAATGCTGGTGGCACTGTTTAAATAGAGTTTATGATGGGGGCACTGTTTAAATAGTGTTTATGATGGGGCGCTGTTCATATAGTGTTTATGATAGTGGCACTGTTTATATAGTGTTTATGATGGGGGCACTGTTTATATAGTGTTTATGATGGGGGCACTGTTTATATAGTGTTTTTGATGGGGCACTGTTTATATAGTGTTTATGATGGAGCACTGTTTATATAGTGTTTATGATGGGCCACTGTTTATATAGTGTTTATGATAGGGGCACTGTTTAAATAGTGTTTATGATGGGGGCACTGTTTATATAGTGTATATGATGGGGCACTGTTTATATAGTGTTTATGATGGGGGCACTGCTTAGATAGTGTTTATGATGGGGGCACTGTTTAAATAGTGTTTATGATGTGGGCACTCTATAAATAGTGTTTATGATGGGGGCACTGTTTAAATAGTGTTTATGATGTGGGCTCTGTTTAAATAGGGTTTATGATGGGGGCACGATTTATATAGTGTTTATGATGGGGGCACTGTATAAATAGTGTTTATGATGGGGGCACTGTTATATAGTGTTTATGATTGGTGCTCTTTTTATATAGTGTTTATGACGGGGCCACTGTTTATAACGTGTTTATGATGGTGGCACTGTTTATATAGTTTTTATGATGTGGGAACTGTTTAAATAGTGTTTATGATGGGACACAGTTTAAATAGTGTTTAAGATGGGGGCACTGTTTAAATAGTGTTTATGATGGGGGCACTGTTTATATAGTGTTTATGATGGGGGCACTGTTATAATAGTGTTTATGATGAGAGAACTGTTTAAATAGTGTTTATGATGGGGCACTGTTTATATAGTTTTTATGATGGGGGCACTGTTTAAATAGTGTTTATGATGGGGCCACTGTTTATATAGTGTTTATGATGGGGGCACTGTTGAAATAGTGTTTATGATGGGGGCACTGTTTATATAGTGTTTATGATGGGGCACTGTTTATATATTGTTTAGGATGGGGGCACTGTTTAAATATTGTTTGTGTATGGGGGCAGTGTTTATATAATGTTTATGATCAGGGCACTGTTTAACTAGTGTTTATGATGGGGGCACTGTTTAAATAGGGTTTATGCTGCGGGCACTGTTTATATAGTGTTTATGATGGGGGCATTGTTTAAATAGTGTTTATGATGGGGCACATTTTAAATACTGTTTATGATGGGGGCACTGTTTATATAGTGTTTATGAAGTGGCACTGTTTATATAGAGTGTATGATGGGGGTACTGTTTAAATAGTGTTAATGATGGAGCACTGTTTATATAGTGTTTATGATGGGGCACTGTTTATATAGTGTTTATGATGGGGGCACTGTTTAAATAGTGTTTATGATGGCGAACTGTTTAAATAGTGTTTATGATGGGGGCACTGTTTATATAGTGTTTAGGATGGGGACACTGTTTAAATAGTGTTTATGATGGGGGCACTGTTTATATAGTGTTTATGATGGGGGCACTGTTTATATAGTGTTTATGATGGGGCACTGTTTATATAGTGTTATTGATGGAGCACTGTTTATATAGTGTTTATGATGGGGGCACTGTTTAAATAGTGTTTATGATGTGGGCACTGTTTATATAGTGTTTATGATGGGGCACTGTTTAAATAGTGTTTATGATGGGGCACTGTTTATATTGTGTTTATGATGGGGGCACTGTTTAAATAGTGTTTATGATGTGGGCACTGTTTATATAGTGTTTATGATGGGGCACTGTTTATATTGTGTTTATGATGGGGGCACTGTTTAAATAGTGTTTATGATGGGGGCACTGTTTATATAGTGTTTATGATGGGGCACTGTTTATATAGTGTTTATGATGGGGGCACTGTTTAAATAGTGTTTATAATGGGGGCACTGTTTATATAGTGTTTATGATGGAGGCTCTGATTAAATAGGGTTTATGATGGGGCACTGTTTATATAGTGTTTATGATGGGGGCACTGTTTAAATAGTGTTTATGATGGGGGGACTGTTTAAATAGTGTTTATGATGTGGGCACTCTATAAATAATGCTTATGATGGGGGCACTGTTTAAATATTGTTTATGATGGAGGCTCTGATTAAATAGGGTTTATGATGGGGCACTGTTTATATAGTGTTTATGATGGGGCACTGTTTATATAGTGTTTATGATGGGGGCACTGTTTAAATAGTGTTTATGATGGCGAACTGTTTAAATAGTGTTTATGATGGGGGCACTGTTTATATAGTGTTTAGGATGGGGACACTGTTTAAATAGTGTTTATGATGGGGGCACTGTTTATATAGTGTTTATGATGGGGGCACTGTTTATATAGTGTTTATGATGGGGCACTGTTTATATAGTGTTATTGATGGAGCACTGTTTATATAGTGTTTATGATGGGGGCACTGTTTAAATAGTGTTTATGATGTGGGCACTGTTTATATAGTGTTTATGATGGGGCACTGTTTAAATAGTGTTTATGATGGGGCACTGTTTATATTGTGTTTATGATGGGGGCACTGTTTAAATAGTGTTTATGATGTGGGCACTGTTTATATAGTGTTTATGATGGGGCACTGTTTATATTGTGTTTATGATGGGGGCACTGTTTAAATAGTGTTTATGATGGGGGCACTGTTTATATAGTGTTTATGATGGGGCACTGTTTATATAGTGTTTATGATGGGGGCACTGTTTAAATAGTGTTTATAATGGGGGCACTGTTTATATAGTGTTTATGATGGAGGCTCTGATTAAATAGGGTTTATGATGGGGCACTGTTTATATAGTGTTTATGATGGGGGCACTGTTTAAATAGTGTTTATGATGGGGGGACTGTTTAAATAGTGTTTATGATGTGGGCACTCTATAAATAATGCTTATGATGGGGGCACTGTTTAAATATTGTTTATGATGGAGGCTCTGATTAAATAGGGTTTATGATGGGGCACTGTTTATATAGTGTTTATGATGGGGGCACTGTTTGTATAGTGTTTATGATGGGGGCACTGTGTAAATAGTGTTTATGATGGGGGCACTGTATATAGTGTTTATGATGGGGGCACTGTTTATATAGTGTTTACGATGGTGGCACTGTTTATATAGTAGCAATGTTTATTCATTGTTTATGCTGGGGCAGTGTTTATATATTGCTTATGATGGGGCACTTTGTATATCGTGTTTATGATTGGGGCACTGTTTTTATAGTGTTTATGATGGGGGCACGGTTTAAATAGTGTTTATGATGTTTCACTGTTTATATAGTGTTTATGATGGGGGACTGTTTATATAGTGTTTATGATGGGGGAACTGTTTATATAGTGTTTATGATGGTGCACTGTTTATATAGTGTTTATGATGGGGGCACTGATTAAATAGTGTTTATGATGGGGGCACTGTTTAAATAGTGTTTATGATGGGTGCACTGTTTAAATAGTGTTTATGATGGGGGCACTGTTTATGTAGTGCTTATGATGGGGACACTGTTTATATAGTTTTTATGATGGGGACACTGTCTATATAGTGTTTATGATGGGGGCATTGTTTATATAGTGTTTATGATGGGGGCACTGTTTATATATTGTTTATGATGGGGGCACTGTTTATATAGTGTTTATGATCGGGGCACTGTTTATATAGTCTTTATGATGGGGGCACTGTTTATATAGTGTTTATGATGGGGGCACTGTTTATATAGTGTTTATGATGGGGGCACTGTTTAAATAGTGTTTATGATGGGGGCACTGTTTATATAGTGTTTATGATGGGGCACTGTTTTTATAGTGTTTATGATGGGGGCACTTTTAAATATTGCTTATGATGGGGCACTGTTTAAATATTGTTTATGACGGTGGCATTGTTTATATAGTATTTATGATGGGGGCACTGTTTAAATAGTTTTTATGATGGGGGCACTGTTTAAATAGTGTTTATGATGGGGCACTATTTATATAGTGTTTAGACTCCC
The DNA here is from genome assembly GCF_964194155.1 of Cetorhinus maximus. Lineage (NCBI taxonomy): Eukaryota > Metazoa > Chordata > Chondrichthyes > Lamniformes > Cetorhinidae > Cetorhinus > Cetorhinus maximus. The sequence goes on from NW_027596590.1 coordinate 202,470, forward strand.
ACTCCCACAGCACTACACCACTGCCCACACTACTCCCGCAGAACTATACCACTGCCCACAGCTCTCCCACAGCGCTACACCACAACCCATACCACTCCCACAGCACTACACCACTGCTCACACCACTCCCACAGCGCTACACTACTGCCCACACCACTCCCAGAGCGTTACACCACTGCCTACACCACTCCTACAGCACTGCACCACTGCACACACAACTCCCACAGCGCTACACCACTCCAGCAACGCTACACCACTGCCCTCAACACTCCCACAGCTCTACACCACAACCCAATCCACTCGCACAGCTCTGCAAGACAACCCACACAACTCCCACAGCACTTCACCTTAGCCCACACCACTATCACAGCGCTAGATCACTGCCCACACCACCCCCACAGTGCTACACCACTGCACGCACCACATCCACAGCGCTACAACACTGCCCACACCTCACCCACTGCGATACACCACTGCCCACACCACTCCCACAGCGCTACACCACTGCCCAGAACACTCCCTCCGCGCTACACCACTGCCGACACCATTCCAACAGCAATACACCACTGCCGATACCATTCCCACAGCGCTACACCACTGCCCACACCACACCCGCAGCGCTACACCACTGCCCACACCGCTCCCATAGCGCTACACCACTGCATACACCACACCCATAGAGCTACACATTGCCCACACGACTCCCACAGTGCTACACCACTGCCCACACCACTCCCACAGCGCTACACCACTGCCCACACCACTCCCACAGCGCTACACCACTCCCCAGACCACTCCCACAGCACTAAGCCACAACCCACACCACACCCACAGCTTTACACCACTGCCCACACCACTCCCAAAGCGCTACACCACTGGCCACAACACTCCCAAAGTACTAAACCACAGCCCACAACACTCCCACAGCACTACTCCACTGCCCACACCACTCCAACAGCACTACACCACAGCCCACACCACAACCAGAGCAGTACACCACTGCCCACACACTCCCACAGCGTTACAACACTGCCCACACACTCCCAACGCACTACACCACTGCCCACACCACTCCCACAGCGCTACACCACTGCCCACACCACTCCCGCAGCATTGCACCACTGCCCACACCACTCCCACAGCACTACACCACTGCCCACACCACTCCCACAGTGCTACACAACTGCCCACACCTCTCCCGCAGCGCTACACCACTGCCCACACCACTCCCCCAGCGCTACACCACTGCCCACACCACTCCCACAGCGCTACACCACTGCAAACACCACTCCCACAGCGCTACACCACTGCAAACACCACTCCCACAGCGCTACACCACTGCCCACACCACTCCCCCAGCGCTACACCACTGTCCACACCACCCCCACAGCGCTACACCACTGCACACACCACTCCCACAGCGCTACACCACTGCACACACCACTCCCACAGCGCTACACCACTTCCCAAACCACTTCCACGGCACTAGGCTAAAACCCACAACACACCCACAGAACTGCACTATTGCCCACCCTAGTCCCACAGCACTACACGACTGCCCAAACCACTCCCACAGCCCTACACCACTGCCCACAATACTCCCACCGCGCTACAACACTGCCGACACCATTCCAACAGCAATACACCACTGCCGACACCATTCCCACAGCACTACACCACTGCCCACACCACTCCCGCAGCGCAACACCACTGCCCACAACACTCCCACAGCGCTACACCACTGCACACACCACTCCCATAGAGCTACACATTGCCCACACGACTCCCACAGCGCTACACCACTGCCCACACCACTCCCACAGCGCTACGCCAATGCCCACAACACTCTCACAGCGCTACACCACTGCCTACACCACTCACACAGCGCTACACCACTGCACACACCACTCCCACAGCGCTACACCACTGCCCACAACACTCCCAAAGTACTAAACCACAACCTACACCACACCCACAGCTTTACACCACTGCCCACACCACTCCCACAGCGCTACACCACTGCCCACACCACTCCCACAGCGCTATACCACACCCTGCACCACTCCCACAGCGCTACACCACTGCCCACACCACAACCAGAGCACTACACCAATGCCCACAACACTCCCACAGCACTACACCACTGCCCACACCACTCCCACAGCACTACACCACTGCCCACACCACTCCCACAGCACTACACCACTGCCAACACCACTCCCACAGCACTACACCACTGCCCACACCACTCCCACAGCACTACACCACTGCCAACACCACTCCCACAGCACTACACCACTGCCCACAACACAACCAGAGCACTACACCACTGCCCACACCACTCCCACAGCACTACACCACTGCCCACACCACTCCCACAGCACTACACCACTGCCCATGCCACTCCCACTGCGCTAAACCACTGCCCACACAATCCCAATGCGCTACACCACTGCCCACACCACTCCCACAGCGCTACAACACTGCCCACACCACTCCCGCAGCATTGCAACACTGCCTACACCACTCCCACAGCGCTACACCACAACCCACACCACTCCCACAGCACTACACCACTGCCCACACCACAACCAGAGCACTACACCACTGCCCACACCACTCCCACAGCACTACACCACTGTCCACACCACTCCCACAGCACTACACCACTGCCCACACCACTCCCACAGCACTAGACCACTGCCCACACCACTCCCACAGCACTGCACCACTGCACACACCACTCCCACAGCGTTACACCACTGCACACACCACTCCCACAGCGCTACACCACTGCCCTATCCACTCCCACAGCGCTACACCAAAACCCACACCACGCCCACAGCTCTACACCACTGTCCACACCACTCCCACAGCGTTAAACCACTGCCCACACAACTCCCACAGCACTACACCACTGCCCACACCACACCCACAGCGCTACACCGCTGCCCAAACCACTCCCACTGCGATACACCACTGCCCAAACTACACCCACCGCGCAAAACCACTGCCCACACCACTCCCACAGCGCTACACCACTGCCCACACCACACCCGCAGCGCTACACCACTGCCCACACCATTCCCACAGCGCTACACCACTGGCCACACCACTCCCACAGCACTACACCACTGCCCACAACACTCCCACAGCGATACACCACTGCCCACACCACTCCCACAGCACTACACCACTGCCCACACCACTTCCACAGCGCTACACCACTGCCCACAGCACTCCCACAGCTCCACACCACTACCCACACCACTCCCACAGCACTACACCACTGTCCACACCACTCCCACAGCACTACACCACTGCCCACACCACTCCCACAGCGTTACACCACAGCCGACACCACTCCCACAGCGCTACGCCACTGCCCACAACACTCCCAAAGTACTAAACCACAGCACACACCACTCCCACAGCACTACACCACTGCCCACACCACTCCCACAGCACTACACCACTGCCCACACCACTCCCACAGCACTACACCACTGCCCACACCACTCCCACATCACTACGCCACAACCCACACCACTCCCAAATTACTAAACCACTGCCCACACCACTCCCACAGCGCTACACCACTGCCCACGCCACAACCAGAGCACTACACCACTGCCCACACCACTCCCACAGCACTACACCACTGCCAACACCACTCCCACAGCACTACACCACTGCCCACACCACTCCCATAGCACTACACCACTGCCAACACCACTCCCACAGCACTACACCACTGCCCACACCACAACCAGAGCACTACACCACTGCCCACACCACTCCCACAGCACTACACCACTGCCCACACCACTCCCACAGCACTACACCACTGCCCATGCCACTCCCACTGCGCTAAACCACTGCCCACACAATCCCAATGCGCTACACCACTGCCCACACCACTCCCACAGCAGTACACAACTGCCGCACCACAACCAGAGCACTACACCACTGCCCACACCACTCCCACAGCACTACACCACTGCCCACACCACTCCCACAGCACTACACCACTGCCCACACCACTCCCACAGCGCTACACCACTGCCCACACCACTCCCACAGCGTTACACCACTGCCCACACCACTCCCACAGCGCTACACCACTGCCCACACCACTCCCACAGCACTACACCACAGCCCACACCACAACCAGAGCAGTACACCACTGCCCACACACTCCCACAGCGTTACAACACTGCCCACACACTCCCAACGCACTACACCACTGCCCACACCACTCCCACAGCGCTACACCACTGCCCACACCACTCCCGCAGCATTGCACCACTGCCCACACCACTCCCACAGCACTACACCACTGCCCACACCACTCCCACAGTGCTACACAACTGCCCACACCTCTCCCGCAGCGCTACACCACTGCCCACACCACTCCCCCAGCGCTACACCACTGCCCACACCACTCCCACAGCGCTACACCACTGCAAACACCACTCCCACAGCGCTACACCACTGCAAACACCACTCCCACAGCGCTACACCACTGCCCACACCACTCCCCCAGCGCTACACCACTGTCCACACCACCCCCACAGCGCTACACCACTGCACACACCACTCCCACAGCGCTACACCACTGCACACACCACTCCCACAGCGCTACACCACTTCCCAAACCACTTCCACGGCACTAGGCTAAAACCCACAACACACCCACAGAACTGCACTATTGCCCACCCTAGTCCCACAGCACTACACGACTGCCCAAACCACTCCCACAGCCCTACACCACTGCCCACAATACTCCCACCGCGCTACAACACTGCCGACACCATTCCAACAGCAATACACCACTGCCGACACCATTCCCACAGCACTACACCACTGCCCACACCACTCCCGCAGCGCAACACCACTGCCCACAACACTCCCACAGCGCTACACCACTGCACACACCACTCCCATAGAGCTACACATTGCCCACACGACTCCCACAGCGCTACACCACTGCCCACACCACTCCCACAGCGCTACGCCAATGCCCACAACACTCTCACAGCGCTACACCACTGCCTACACCACTCACACAGCGCTACACCACTGCACACACCACTCCCACAGCGCTACACCACTGCCCACAACACTCCCAAAGTACTAAACCACAACCTACACCACACCCACAGCTTTACACCACTGCCCACACCACTCCCACAGCGCTACACCACTGCCCACACCACTCCCACAGCGCTATACCACACCCTGCACCACTCCCACAGCGCTACACCACTGCCCACACCACAACCAGAGCACTACACCAATGCCCACAACACTCCCACAGCACTACACCACTGCCCACACCACTCCCACAGCACTACACCACTGCCCACACCACTCCCACAGCACTACACCACTGCCAACACCACTCCCACAGCACTACACCACTGCCCACACCACTCCCACAGCACTACACCACTGCCAACACCACTCCCACAGCACTACACCACTGCCCACAACACAACCAGAGCACTACACCACTGCCCACACCACTCCCACAGCACTACACCACTGCCCACACCACTCCCACAGCACTACACCACTGCCCATGCCACTCCCACTGCGCTAAACCACTGCCCACACAATCCCAATGCGCTACACCACTGCCCACACCACTCCCACAGCGCTACAACACTGCCCACACCACTCCCGCAGCATTGCAACACTGCCTACACCACTCCCACAGCGCTACACCACAACCCACACCACTCCCACAGCACTACACCACTGCCCACACCACAACCAGAGCACTACACCACTGCCCACACCACTCCCACAGCACTACACCACTGTCCACACCACTCCCACAGCACTACACCACTGCCCACACCACTCCCACAGCACTAGACCACTGCCCACACCACTCCCACAGCACTGCACCACTGCACACACCACTCCCACAGCGTTACACCACTGCACACACCACTCCCACAGCGCTACACCACTGCCCTATCCACTCCCACAGCGCTACACCAAAACCCACACCACGCCCACAGCTCTACACCACTGTCCACACCACTCCCACAGCGTTAAACCACTGCCCACACAACTCCCACAGCACTACACCACTGCCCACACCACACCCACAGCGCTACACCGCTGCCCAAACCACTCCCACTGCGATACACCACTGCCCAAACTACACCCACCGCGCAAAACCACTGCCCACACCACTCCCACAGCGCTACACCACTGCCCACACCACACCCGCAGCGCTACACCACTGCCCACACCATTCCCACAGCGCTACACCACTGGCCACACCACTCCCACAGCACTACACCACTGCCCACAACACTCCCACAGCGATACACCACTGCCCACACCACTCCCACAGCACTACACCACTGCCCACACCACTTCCACAGCGCTACACCACTGCCCACAGCACTCCCACAGCTCCACACCACTACCCACACCACTCCCACAGCACTACACCACTGTCCACACCACTCCCACAGCACTACACCACTGCCCACACCACTCCCACAGCGTTACACCACAGCCGACACCACTCCCACAGCGCTACGCCACTGCCCACAACACTCCCAAAGTACTAAACCACAGCACACACCACTCCCACAGCACTACACCACTGCCCACACCACTCCCACAGCACTACACCACTGCCCACACCACTCCCACAGCACTACACCACTGCCCACACCACTCCCACATCACTACGCCACAACCCACACCACTCCCAAATTACTAAACCACTGCCCACACCACTCCCACAGCGCTACACCACTGCCCACGCCACAACCAGAGCACTACACCACTGCCCACACCACTCCCACAGCACTACACCACTGCCAACACCACTCCCACAGCACTACACCACTGCCCACACCACTCCCATAGCACTACACCACTGCCAACACCACTCCCACAGCACTACACCACTGCCCACACCACAACCAGAGCACTACACCACTGCCCACACCACTCCCACAGCACTACACCACTGCCCACACCACTCCCACAGCACTACACCACTGCCCATGCCACTCCCACTGCGCTAAACCACTGCCCACACAATCCCAATGCGCTACACCACTGCCCACACCACTCCCACAGCAGTACACAACTGCCGCACCACAACCAGAGCACTACACCACTGCCCACACCACTCCCACAGCACTACACCACTGCCCACACCACTCCCACAGCACTACACCACTGCCCACACCACTCCCACAGCGCTACACCACTGCCCACACCACTCCCACAGCGTTACACCACTGCACACACCACTCCCACAGCGCTACACCACTGCCCTAACCACTCCCACAGCGCTACACCACTGTCCACACCACACCCACAGCGCTACACCAAAACCCACACCACTCCCACAGCTCTACACCACTGCCCAAACCACTCCCATAGCGTTAAACCACTGCCCACACCACTCCCACAGCGCTACACCGCTGCCCAAACCACTCCCACTGCGATACACCACTGCCCAAACCACACCCACCGCGCAAAACCACTGCCCACACCACTCCCACCGCGCTACACCACTGCCCACACCACTCCCACAGCGCTACACCACTGCCCACACCACTCCCACAGCGCTACACCACTGCCCACACCACTCCCACAGCACTACACCACTGCCCACACCACTCCCACAGCGCTAAACCACAACCCACACCACTCCCACAGCTCCACACCACTACCCACACCACTCCCACAGCACTACACCACTGTCCACACCACTCCCACAGCATGACACCACTGCCCACAACACTCCCACAGCGCTACACCGCAACCCACACCACTCCCACAGCTCCACACCACTACCCACACCACTCCCACAGCACTACACCACTGTCCACACCACTCCCACAGCGCTACACCACAACCGACACCACTCCAACAGATCGACACCACTACCCTCACCACTCCCACAGCGGTACAGCACATCCCACACCACTCCCACAGCGCAACACCATTGCCCACACCACTCCCACAGTACTACACCACTGCCCACACCACTCCCACAGCACTACACCACTGCCCATGCCACTCCCACTGCGCTAAACCACTGCCCACACAATCCCAATGCGCTACACCACTGCCCACACCACTCCCACAGCGCTACACCACTGCGCACACCACTCCCACAGCACTACACCACTGCCCACACCACTCCCACAGCACTACAACACTGCCCATACCACTCCCAATGCGCTACACCACTGCCCACACCACTCCCACAGAATTGCACCACTGCACACACCACTCCCACAGCTCTACACCACTGCCCAAACCAATCCCACAGTGTTGAACCACTGCCCACACCACTCCCACAGCGCTACACCGCTGCCCAAACCACTCCCACTGCGATACACCAGTGCCCAAACCACACCCACCGCGCAAAACCACTGCCCACACCACTCCCACCGCGCTACACCACTGCCCACACCACTCCCACAGCGCTACACCACTGCCCACACCACTCCCACAGCCTACACCACTGCCCACACCACTCCCACAGCGCTACACCACTGCCCACAACACTCCCACAGCACTACACCACTGCCCACACCACTCCCACAGCACTACACCGCTGCACACACCACACCCACAGCATGACACCACTGCCCACAACACTCCCACAGCGCTACACTGCAACCCACACCACTCCCACAGCTCCACACCACTACCCACACCACTCCCACAGCACTACACCACTGTCCACACCACTCCCACAGCGCTACACCACAACCGACACCACTCCAACAGATCGACACCACTACCCTCACCACTCCCACAGCGGTACAGCACATCCCACACCACTCCCACAGCGCAACACCATTGCCCACACCACTCCCACAGTGCTACACCACTGCCCACACCACTCCCACAGCGCTACACCACTGCCCACACAATCTCCCCCAGCGCGACACCACTGCCCACACCCCTACCACAGCACTACACCACTGTCCACATCTCTCCCAAAACACTACACTACTGCCCACACCACTCCCACAGCGCTACACCACAACCCACACCACTCCCACCGCACTAGGCCACAACCCACACCACACCCAGAGAACTACACCATTGCCCACCCCAGTCCCACAGCACTACACCACAACCCACATCACTCCCACAGCGCTACACCACTGCCCACAACACTCCCACAGCACTACACCACTGCACACGCCACTCGCACAGGGTTACACGACTGCACACACCACACCCACAGCGCTACACCACTGCACACACCACACCCACAGCGCTACACCACTGCCCACACCACTCCCACAGCGCTACACCACTGCACACACCACTACAGCAGCGCTGCACCACTGCCCACACCACTCCCACAGCGCTACACCACTGCCCACACCACTCCCACAGCGCTACACCACTGCCCAGACCACTCGCACAGCTCTGCAAGACAACCCACACAACTCCCACAGCACTTGACCTTAGCCCAAACCACTCCCACAGCACTACACCACAGCCCTTCACCACCCCCACAGCGCTACACCACTACCCTCACCACTCCCACAGCACTACACCACAGCACTTCACCACCCCCACAGCGCTACACCACTACCCTCACCACTCCCATAGCAGTACACCACTGCCCACACCTCTACCACAGCGCTACACCATTGCCCACCCCAGTCCCACAGCGGTACACCACAACCCACACCACGCCCACAGCGCTACACCAATGCCCACACCACTCCCACAGCAGTACACCACTGCCCACACCACACCCACAGCGCTACACCACTGCCCACACCACTGCCACAGCGCTACACCACTGCCCACACCACACCCACAGGGCTGCACCACTGCCAACACCACTCCCACAGCGCTACACCACTTCCACACCACAACCAGAGCACTACACCACTGCCCACACACTCCCAACGTGCTACAACACTGCCCACAACACTCCCACAGCGCTACACCACTGCACACACCACTCCCACAGCGCTACACCACTGCCCAAACCACTCCCACTGCGTTACACCACTGCCCAAACGACTCCCACTGCGTTACACCACTGCCCACAGACTCCCACAGCATTGCACCACTGCCCACACCACTCCCACAGCACTACACCACTGCCCACACCACTCCCACAGCGCTACACAACTGCCCACACCACTCCCACAGCGCGACACCACTGCCCACACCACTCCCACAGCGCTACACCACTGCCCACACCACACCCACAGCGCTACACCACTGACCACACCACTCCCACAGCGTTAAACCACTGCCCACACCACTCCCACAACGCTACACCACTGCCCACACCACTCCCACAGCAATACAATACTGCCCACACCACAGCCACAGCGCTACACCACTGCCCGCACCACACCTACAGCGCTACACCACAACCCACACCATCCCACAGCGCTATACCACTGCCCACATCAACCCCGCAGAACTACGCCACTGCCCACACCGCTTCCACAGCGCTACACCACTGCCCACACCACACCACAACTGCAGCGCTACACCACTGCCCACACCACTCCCACAGCACTACACCAAAGCACACACCACTCCCACAGCACGAAACCACTGCCCACACCACTTCCACAGCGCTACACCACTGCCCACACCACTTCCACAGCGCTACACCACTGCCCACACCACTTCCACAGCGCTACACGACTGTCCACACCACTCCCACAGTGCTACACCACTGCCCACACCACTTCCACAGCGCTACACCACTGCCCACACCACTTCCACAGCGCTACACCACTGCCCACACCACTACCCACACCACTCCCACAGCGCTTCACCACTGCCCACACCACTCCCACAGCACTACACCACTGCCCACACCACTCCCACAGCGCTACACCACTGCCCACACCACTCCCACAGCACTACACCAATGCCCACATCACTCCCACAGCGTTAGATCACTTCCCACACCTCTCCCACAGCGCTACACCACTGCCCACACCACATCAACAGCGCTACACCACTGCCCACACCACTCCCACAGCGCTTCACCACTGCCCACACCACACCTACAGCGCTACACCACTGCCCACACCACTCGCACAGCGCTACACCACTGCCCACACCAATCGCACAGCACTGCAGCACAACCAACACCATTCCCACAGCGCTACACCACTGCCCACACCACTCCCACAGCGCTACACCACTGCCCACACCACTCCCACAGCGCTACACCACTGCCCACACCACTCCCGCTGCACTACACCACTGCCCACACCACTCCCACAGCGCTACACCACTGTCCACACCACTCCCACAGCGCTACACCACTGCCCACACCATTCCCACAGCGCTACACCACTGCCCACACCACTCCCGCAGATCTACACCACTGCCCGCACCATTCCCACAGCGCTACACCACTGCCCACACCAATCCCACAGCGCTACACCACACCCCAAACCACACCCACAGCACTACACCACTAACCACAACACTCCCACAGCACTACACCACTGCCCACAACACTCCCACAGCGTTAGATCACTGCCCACACCTCTCCCACAGCGCTACACCACAACCCACACCACTCCCACAGCACTGCACCACTGCCCACACCACTCCCACAGCGCTACACCACTGCCCACACCACTCCCACAGCGTTACACCACTGCCCACACCACTCCCACAGCACTACACCACTGGCCACAACATTCCCACAGCACTACACCACTGCCCACACCACTCCGACTGAGCTACACCACTGCCCACACCA